>NC_080555.1:7557500-7635000 GCF_028640845.1 Ahaetulla prasina
TGATTTAGTTTGGACTAAGCTGAGAATGAGTTAATTCTCAGTTGTTCTAATAAAGTTTGTTTGTTTTTACACTGACTGAGTTTCCTACTACCTACTCGGGCCTGGGTCACAACACCTAGCTACAGGTTTCTCCTATGCTGCTAACAGTCTACTTGTCATGAGCTTTAATTCAGTGCATTGTGGGGCAACTGCTTTTGAACCTAGGAACCTCAACTGGGCTAATGTACAGAATAGCATCCAAAATCCGGAACCCATTATTCTCAAAGGAATACAATTTGGGGAAGTTGTGGCTGCTTTGGAGCTGCTGAGGTCACACGGTCTTCGGGTTCAACTTCCTGTGACAGTTTCCCAGCCAGTCACGCAATCCCTTCCTCTCTTCCTCACCCGGCAGCACCACTTACCTGTTTGCTAAACAGGGAAGGGAAAGAGAAAGAAGGAAGGAAAGAAGGAAAGAAAAGAGAAAGAGGAAAGGGGAAGGAAAGAAGGAAGGGAGGAAGGAAGGAAGAAAAAGAGGGAAGGGAAAGGAGGAAGGAAGGAAAAAAGGGAAGGAAAGAAGGAAGGAAAGAAAGAAAGAAAGAAAAGAGAAAAAGGGAAGGGAAGAAGGAAGGAAGGAAGGAAGGAGGAAAGGAGGGAAGGAGGGAGGGAGGGAGGGAGGGAAGGAAGGAAGGAAAGAAGGAAAGAAAAGAGAAAGAGGAAAGGGGAAGGAAAGATGGAAGGAAGGAAGGAAAGAAAGAAAGAAAGAAAAGAGAAAGAGGAAAGGGGAAGGAAAGAAGGAATGGAGGAAGGAAGGAAGGAAGAAAAAGAGGGAAGGGAAAGGAGGAAGGAAGGAAAAAAGGGAAGGAAAGAAGGAAGGAAAGAAAGAAAGAAAGAAAGGAAAGGGAAAGGAAGGAAGGAAGGAAGGAAGGAAGGAAGGAAGGAAGGAAGGAAGGAGGGAGAGAGGGAGGAAGGAAGGAAAGAAGGAAAGAAAGAGAAAGAGGAAGGAAAGAGAAAGAAGGAAGGAGGAAGGAAGGAAAGAGGAAGGAAGGAAAGAGAAAGGAAGGAAGGAAGGAAGGAAGGAAGGAAGGAAGGAAGGAAGGAGGGAAGGAAGGAAGGAAAGAAAGAGAAAGAGAAAAGGGGAAGGAAAGAAGGAAGGGAGGAAGGAAGGAAAAGAGGGAAGGGAAAGGAAGGGAAGGGAAAGGAGGAAGGAAAGAAAAAAGGGCAGGAAAGATGGAAGGAAGGAAGGAAAGAAAGAAAGAAAAGAGAAAGAGGAAAGGGAAGGGAAGGGAAGAAGGAAGGAAGGAAGGAAGAAGTGAGGGAGGGAGGGAAGGAAGGAAAGAAGGAAAGAAGGAAGGGGAAGGGAAGACAGAAGAAAGGCGTAGAAGGGAGATAGGGAAGGAGGGAAGAACATCCAACACGGGGTGCGAATCCAACCACCCTCTGATGCCTGCACGTTCTAGATTTCCTCGGCCAAAATATCTCCCGCGTTTCCCAAGCTCTTCTATTTTGTTCACTAATCCTTGGCTGCAGTCCTGCTTTTGTGAACACCACCGAGCTTGACAAAATCCCACCCTGGAAACCCCCCCACCCCCGAAAAAGGGATGCTAGGACCTTGGTATCAAAGGTGGTCTTTCTTCTCCACCCTTCTTCTGGATGGAGGGTCTTTTTTTTTTTTTTTTTGGTGAAAGGAAAAGTTGGAAGTTGCTGAGAGCTCTTGGCTTTCGCCCCCCCCCCCCCCGGGGGTCTCGCTGACACCCCCCTCCTCTGAATTGGGCCCTGGAAAGCCGACCCTCCCCAGCTCTCTGAAGCAATTAAGCGGGTGCAACCGAGCCAAGAAAGCGGTGAGAGGGGGGGAAGAGAATTAAACACAGTTGTCCTAAGACTTCCTTCATTGAGGGGTTTTGGTTAACCGTTGAATATCATTAGGAGGAGGGGGGGCTCTTTCCTTCTCTCCTCCTGCAACGCTGCGGCTGTTTCTCACGACCTGCGTAACCTGGGTTAACCAGGCCATTGGGGCAGACCTCAATGAACCAGGGAAACTGGGTGGGCTCTGCTCCTGAGGCTCGGCTGCCCTGAGATCATAGCAACAGGGAAAGGTTTGGGAAGAATCCGATACAGGTTGCACTTTATATACCTACATCCAAATCTATAGCTATATAGCCATCCCTCCCTCCCTCCCTCCCTCCATCATCTATCTATCTATCTATCTATCTATCTATCTATCTATCTATCTATCTATCTATCTATCTATCTATCTATCTATCTATCTATCTATCTCTATTATCTCTCTATCATCTATCTATATCTACGTCTCTTATATTATATCTATCTATCTAGCTCTAGCTCTATGTCTATATCATATCTCATATATATATGTGTGTGTGTGTGTGTGTGTGTGTGTAGGTTTTGGCATATCACACTTTGCTCCCATAAGCACGAAGCCAAAAACTCCAGCCTGAAGATGACGAGTGAGACCTTATTTATTTATTTATTTATTTATTTATTCGTATTTTTATACCGCCCTATCTCCCTAAGGACTCAGGGCGGTGACCTTGTCGAAACGTCACCTAGATACTTTCACCCTTACACAGGAAAAGACCCGAATATGCCAAAACCTACATACCTTTACCCATGAAAACCTATGAAAACAAATCAATCAATCAATCTATCTATCTATCTGTCTGTCGGTCGGTCGGTCGGTCTGTCTGTCTGTCTGTCTGTCTGTCTGTCTGTCTGTCTGTCTGTCTGTCTGTCTGTCTGTCTGTCTGTCTGTCTGTCTGTCTGTCTATCTATCTATCTATCTATCTATCTATCTATCTATCTATCTATCTATCTATCTATCCCTATTATCTATAATCTATCTATATCTATGTATTTTATGTTATATCTATCTATCTCTATCTCTATGTCTCTATCTATCTCATATATATATATATATATATGTAGGTCTTTGGTTATTCGGGTTTTCTCCCACGTAAAATTGGAAGTATCTTGGCGATGTTTCGACGAAGTCTCATTCGTCATCTTCAGGCTTCAGCTTCGTGCTTCTGGGAGCAATGTGTGACTGCAGCTGTTTCTTCCTTTTTAACTGCTAGTGGGGGTTTGAACTGATTGGGTGGGAGCTTGGCTGTGCTCTGATTGGATGGGGTTTTTTTTGTGCTCTGATTGGCTGGGGGGTGTCCTGTTTGGGTGGGGGTTTGGTTGTGCTCAGATTAGTCTGAGTTGCAGGGGGATTTGAGCTGGTGAGCTGCACTGCTGCTGTTTGGCTTCGTGTTCGTGGTTGTGCTACATCTTCATAGTCTGCTGCATGTATGGATTGGAGGGGTTTGAAATGGCTAATGTTGCAGCTGTGGTCTGGCTTCTGGTCCTTAATCGTGCTTCATGATCAGTGTGGGTTTGGGTCTGCTTTCTGGGTGGATATGTGGTGGTGATATCCTGTGTGGACCTCATGAGTGTGGGTCTGGTGTCATTCCTTGTGTTAGAGACTCGTTTGTCAATAAGGGCGGGTTTCCAAATGGCTGGTAGGCGGGAGGTATCATCTCGTTTGTTCATGCTGTGTGGGCGTTTTTCTATCTCGATGGCTTCTCTGATTATTCTGTTGTTAAAGTGTTCAGTTTTGGCGATAGTTCTGGTCTTTTTAAAGTCAATATCGTGTCCTGTGGCTTTAAGGTGTTGGACCAGGGAAGAAGTTGGTTCCTCTTTTTTGACTGAGTTCTTGTGTTCTTCAATGCGTGCACTTAGTCGTCAAGACACTTCCAATTTTACGCGGGAGAAAACCCGAATAACCAAAGACCTACATACAAACACCCGCGAAAACCTCAGAAAACAAATATAAATAAATAAATAAATAAATCTATCTATCTATCTATCTATCTATCTATCTATCTATCTATCTATCTATCTATCTATCTATCTATCTATTTAACCTCTATTATCTCTCTATCTCTCTATCTTCTATCTACCTGTAATTTCCTGACAGCGAGAACAATCAATCAGTGGAACAGCTTGCCACTAGAAGTTGTGGGTGCTCCATCACTGGAGGTTTTCAAGAAGAGACTGGAAAATCATTTGTCTGAAATAGTATAGGGTTTCCTGCTTGAGCAGAAGGGCTGGACTAGAAGATCTCCAAGGTCCCTTGCAGTTTATGGTTCTCTGTTCTACGGTAGAGAAAACCTGGAATACAGTAGTGGCCAAAATTGTGGAAACCTTTTGGGGAAAGTGTATTTTTGAGGTTGGATGGATAATAACACCACTTTTTGGGGGAGTTTCAAAAGATAATCCTATTCCACTGCTGGAATGGCCTGGGAATAGCCCAGACCTTCACCCAATTGAAAAATCTAGGGAGCCGATTCAAGAAACTTGTTAGTCAGAAGCGACCCAGCAATAAAACCCAGTTAATAGAAGCCATCATTCGATCTTGATTTCACATGATAACAGCTGCAGAAGTCAAAGACTTGGTTCACTCCATGGGAAGACGTTGTAAGGCCGTCATTCATGCTAAAAGTTACCCAACAAAGTATTAACTGACATGGGGATCATTTTTGCATATCCCGTTTTTTCTATGGTGATCATTTTTGTCTATCATTTTTTTTCTACGTGTTTCACTTTTCTTCTTTATACTGTAACTGCTCTTCTAATAGCAAATCCTTCATCGAAGTCATTGCATTACATTCCGGATTAAATTATCTTTCCATTCATATATAGTTTTATGGTACTACTCCCCCCCACAAAAAAAAGTGGTGTTATTAGCTAGTTTTATTTTTATTAGCTAGAACTGCAGAAAAAATAATTGCTACCAACCTGCCTTCCATGGAGGACCTGTATACTGCACGAATCAAGAAGAGGGCCATGAAAATATTTACAGATTCCTCACATCCAGGACATAAACTGTTTCAACTCCTACCCTCAAAACGACGCTATAGAGCACTGCACACCAGAACAACTAGACACAAGAACAGTTTTTTCTCGAAGGCCATCACTCTGCTAAACAAATAATTCCCTCAGCACTGTCAAACTATTTACTGAATCTGCACTACTATTAATCTTCTCATAGTTCCCATCACCAATCTCTTTCCACTTATGGCTGTATGACTGTAACTTTGTTGCTGGCAATCCTTATGATTTCTACTGATATATTGACCATCAATTGTGTTGTAAATGTTGTACCTTGATGAACGTATCTTTTCTTTTATGTAAACTGAGAGCATCTGTACCAAGACAAATTCCTTGTGTGTCCAATCACACTTGGCCAATAAAAATTCTATTCTATCTATTTAGAAAATACACTTTTCCCAAAAGGTTTCCACAATTCTGACCGCTACTGTAAGCAACAGTAACCAAACATTGCATATGGTGTGATTGGGTTCAGAAGAAATCTCCTAGATCTGCTTACCTGTGTTTGGTGAGCACATCCGTCGAACTATAAACTAACCACATTGTCTGGTTTGCAAGCACTGTGGTTTGTACCTATTTGCACGGCTCATTTAACCAGACCAGATTAACCACAGCTGATGCTTTATACAAACAACTTAATTCAGGAACCAGGTAAGATTTGTTTGTCCTACCAGATAGGTTTGGTAGGACAAACACAAAGATAAAAGTTTGGTGATGCCAGCTTGAACATTGAAGATTTTGATGCAAGCACCTGGTACCTTGTACATGTTCAGGAGCATATCGGACATAAATACAATCGAGAGAGTCCAGAGATATTTTACGAGAAGTTTTCCTCCACTCCTCTACGCAATAAAATACCTTATGCCACCAGACTCCAAATGTCGGGCTTAGACAACTTAGAACTACGCAGATTTCAATCTGACCTAAGCATAGTACATAAAATTATCTACCACAATGTCCTACCTGTCAATGACTACTTCAGCTTCAACCACAACAATACACGAGCAAATAATAGATACAAACTCAAGGTAAACTGCTCCAAACTCGATGGCAGAAAATACGACTTCAGCAACAGAGTGGTCAATGCCTGGAATGCGCTACCTGACTCTGTGGTTTCTTCCCCAAACCCCCAAAACTTTAAGCTTAAACTGTCTACTGTTGACCTCACCCCATTCCTAAGAGGTCTGTAAGGGCACCTGCGTGCCTACCGTCCCTGTCCTAATATTCTTTTTTTACTTACTCTTTTCATGTATTCAAATTGTGTTTATACTTTTACCTGTTATCTTATATATGATTGACAAATAAATACATAATAAATAAATAAATAACACTTCACAGGAAAGGTGGGAGGGAAGAAGGCAAAAGAGAAAGGAAAGGAACTTGACTTGTACCCTATGACTATCATTAAGTGTTGTAAGTGTTGTACCTTAATGAATGTATCTTTGCTTTTTATGTACACTGAGAGCATATGCACCAAGACAAATTCCTTGTGAGTCCAATCACACTTGGCCAATAAAAATTCTATTCTATTCTATTCGATTCGATTCGATTCGATTCGATTCTTTCCTTATTCTATTCTATTCTATTCTATTCTAGTCTAGTCTAGTCTAGTCTAGTCTAGTCTAGTCTAGTCTAGTCTAGTCTAGTCTAGTCCAGTCCAGTCCAGTCCATTCCATTCCATTCCATTCCATTCCATTCCATTCCATTCCATTCCATATTTTCTATTCTATTCTATTCTATTCTATTCTATTCCATATTTTGTATTCTATTCTATTCTATTCTATTCTATTCTATTCTATTCTATATTTTCTATTCTATTCTATTCTGTTCTATTCTATTCTAATCCATATTTTCTATTCTATTCTATTCTATTCCATTCCATATTTTCTATTCTATTCTATTCTATTCTATTTCTATTTCTATTTCTATTTCTATTTCTAATTCTAATTCTAATTCTAATTCTAATTCTAATTCTAATTCTATTCTATTCTAAACTGAATTTACCCCTTTCCTGGGTAGGCTGATAAACCACAAGAACATTTGACTTTCTGCCTGCCTTCATCCGGCATATATCTGTACATTTTATTTTACAGCAGGGATTGGAGGGCGGAGGAAAATCTGCAGAAAAACTCTCACCCTCCCTGTGTCCCCGTATAAATGCAAACAGGAACCAGATGTTTGCCCTTCCTTAGGGAAAGCCTTATTGCTTTTTCGCCTCTCCGGGCCTCAGTTTCCCACCTCCAAACCTGCTCTCCCCACACACACACAAACACACACACATACACAAACACAAATTTGCTCCCCCCCCTTTATTGTTGTCTTTTGCAAGGGGTTTTTATGCCAACGAAGCCCACCCGATCCAAATTGGCTTTCCCCCCAAAAACCTCCAGCCCAGAAAAAGGGGGGGCAAAAAAAATCCCACCCTTCTCCAAGTCTCCAGCGAGGGCCCCCCGAAGGGTGGGGCGCTTTTCATGACACATCCTCCTTTGCATCACAGCTACCCCGAGCCAAAAAAAAAAAAACACTGCGGGAGAACATGGACAGAAAAAGGAAAGAAGGGGGGAAAAAAGGAAGAAAGAAACAGCAGAAGCGAACGATGTTCTGTCTTCCCGTCGTTTCACACCCAACGACGTGCGAAGCAACGTTGCGAAAGGGCCAGTGTGTGTTTCCATGGTTAAAAAAACAGGGATAGATAGATAGATAGATAGATAGATAGATAGATAGATAGATAGATAGGTCGGTCTTTGGTTATTCGGGTTTTCTCCCGCGTAAAATTGGAAGTGTCTTGGCGACGTTTCGACGAAGTCTCATTCGTCATCTTCAGGCTTCAGCTTTGTGCTTCTGGGAGCAATTTTATGTGGGAGAAAACCCGAATAACCAAAGACCTACATACAAACACCCGCGAAAACCTCAGAAAACAAATATATATATGTATGTATGTATATATGTCTTGGCATTTTCGGGTCTTTTCCCGTGTAAGGTTGAGAGTATCTTGGCGACGTTTCGACGAGGTCTCACTCATCATCTTCAGGCTGGTGTCTTCGGCTTCGTGCTTCTCGAGCAAAGAGCCTTTTGGGAAAAAAAAGACTGTTTTTCAGGCCTTTTCCAGCAGGTTTTTTGGCTGTTTTTCTAGCCACTTTCAGGCTTGTTTCAGGCCATTTTTCAGGCCAAAAATAGCCCCCCAAAAAGCCCCAAAAACAAATAGCCTGAAAACAGCCCGAAAAAACAGCCTGAAAATGGCCAAAAATGGCCCCAAAAGGCATGCGCGTGCCAGCAGCTGGTTTTCGGATTTCCGGCACTTCGGCGCATTCACCTGCACGCACGTTCTAGTTTGGGAAACTCGGTACCGTAAAGATTCGCCATCCCTGGCCGCTAAACTCTCAGATCGAGACCAAAGGAAGCTACAGAAACAAGATTTGTCTGAATCCTGGCAAGAAACGGGATTTGTCTGAATCCAAGCAGAATTCAGCTGACCTACAAGTTGAGGATAAACTTGAATGGAAGGCAAGCCAAATGTAACTTGGGTTGCATAACACGCTGGCCATTGAACGCCATTTAAGCGCCAGAAATTCAGACTGGAAAAGGGAAGGAGGAAGGAAAGAAAAGAAGAAAAAAAAGCCTGCAGAATGACCAAGCCGTGAGCAAAATTTTCCTTATCTGCAAAGTACAGCCAAATGTTTAGAATAGAATAGAATATAATTTTTATTGGCCAAGTGTGATTGGACACACAAGGAATTTGTCTTTGGTGCATACGATCTCAGTGGGCATAAAAGAAAAGATACGTTCATCAAGGTACAACATTTACAACACAAATGATGGTCAATATATCAATATAAATCATAAGGATTGCCAGCAACAAAGTTACAGTCATACAGTCATAAGTGGGAAGAGATGGGTGATGGGAACTATGAGAAGATTAATAGTAGTGCAGATTTAGTAAATAGTTTGACAGTGTTGAGGGAATTATTTGTTTAGCATTGGTACCTCTGTTTGAATGCAAGAATAACCGAGTAAGAGAGTTATTCTAGAAGGGATCTGGGACGTCCCCTGCTCCAGAAGGAGATCCCATACAATCTCAGACAAGGGAATGTCCTGCCTCTTCTGAAAAAACCTCCAGTAATGGAGTGTCCACAACTTCTGGTGGCAAGCAGTTCCACTGGTTAATTGTCCTCACTGTTAGGGAAGTTTCTCCTTAGTTCTAGGTTGCTTCTTCTCCGGGGTTCGTTTCCATCCGTTGTTTCTTGTCTTGCTTCCTGGTGCTTTGGAAAATAGGTTGGCACACACACACCCAGGCTGTTATCGTATCACCCCTCGTCCGTCTTTTCTCTAGGCTAGCCATATCCGGTTCCTGCAACCATTCTTCCTATTCAGAAGTTGTGGGAGCTTCATCCCTGGAGGCTTTCAAGAAGAGACTGGACTGCCACCTGTCAGAAATGGCGTAGGGTCTCCTGTTTGGGCGGGGGGTTGGACTAGATGACCTACAAGGTCCCTTTCCGACTCTGTTATTCTATTCTACACGGTTTTAGCCTCCAGCCCCCTAATCGTCATCATTGCTCTTCTCTGCACTCCTTCTAGAGAAGTCTCAACATCTACATTTTGTATCCTGGTGACCAAAACTGGACGCAGCGTTCCAAATATGGAGTCATTTCTTGAGTTACGACCGTAATGGAGTCATTTCCCCATCTGTTCCAGGAGCATCGCAGATAGTCCTCAGGTTACGACCATGAAAGAGCCTTTCCCCATCTGTTCTAAAGAGTATTATGTTAGTGCTTCTAGAATGAATGGAGAAGGCTTCCATTATGGTCATAACTTGAGGATGCTCCTAGAACAGATGGGGAAAGGCTCCATTACGGTCGTAACTCAAGGACTCCCTGCAAAGTTCCTAAAATAGATGAGGCAAGATCAAGACAAAAAACAAATCAAAACCCAAACCCCAGGCAAAGCTCCTCTTTTTAGAAGCATTCCCATCAGTCCTCGAGTTACAGCCGTCACGCAGTTTGGCCATCCACGGTCGTAACCTGAGGACTCCCCGTAGAGCTCCCTGGAAAAGAAGCTAGCTTGGCCCGTGGTTTTGCCTTGATCTTTTTGCCCCATCTGTTCCAGCAGCACCACAGGAGGGTCCTCAAATTACGACCGTCCTGGCCAAACTCCACGACGGTCGTAACTCGAGGACCTGCCGGGAATGCTCCTAGAGGGGAAAAATAAAATAAAATAAAATAAAGCTAGATTTGCCGGGTTTTTATTTTATTTTATTTTGCTTCGCTTTGACCTTTCTCCATCTGTTTTGCTTACTGGCGTTCTGGTGCCGAGTTTTGATGAAGTCATACATTCCACACCCAATTCTGCTTCTCATCCATCCATCCAGCCTCTGCCCTGCTGACTCAAACAAAATCTCTTTTTTTTTTCTTCCCCATCCCGGATTGAGAAACTGCCGGCTTTTGATTCATGGCTTCCAGCTTTCCGAAGAAGAAGAAGGCCCCGTTGTGGCTATCCTGGACCCGTCATGTGCGAAACGGGACTCATTTTCGCGGACCTGGGTTAAAAACGGGCCTATGGGGCGACTCTCGCTGAGATCCGAACTTGGGGGGGTCTTCTCGGAAAGCCCCAAATTTTTTTTCCAAAAGAAAAAAGAGAGAATAAAAGAATAATAAAGAGTTCGAAGGGAACGTTTTGGTATCTCTGAATGCGAGAATACAGAATAAGAGAGTTGTTCTGAATAGAAGAGAATTTTATTGGCCAAGTGTGATTGGACACACAAGGAATTTGTTTTGGTGCATATGCTCTCAGTGTACATAAAAGAAAAGAAAAAAAAATACCTTCGTCAAAGGTAAAACATTTACAACACAAGTGATGGTCATAGGTTGCAATTTAACCCTTAATGGTAGCAACAAAAAGTTACAGTCATACAGTCATAAGTGGAAAGAGATTGGTGATGAAAACGATGAGAAGATTAATAGTAGTGCAGATTCAGTAAATAGTTTGACATTGTTGAGGGAATTATTTGTTCCAGTCTCTTCGAAAAACCTCCAGTGATGGAGCATCCACAACTTCTGAAGGCAAGCTGTTCCACTGATTAATTGTTCTCACTCTCAATCAATCAGAATAGAGCTGGAAGGGACCTTAGAGGTCTTCTAGTCCAACCCCCTGCTCAGGCAGGAGAACCTATTCCGTTCCAGACAAAAATGGCTGTCCAGTCTCTTCGTAAAAACCTCCAGCGATGGAGCACCCAGAACTTCTGGTGGCAAGCTGTTCCACTGGTTAATTGTTTTCACTGTTTATTTTATTTATTTATTTATTTATTTATTTATTTATTTATTTATTTATTTATTTATTTTGTCACAACAATATATGTAGGAATCATACAAAAGATTATATAGTATATAAACATATATGAGTAAATATAAAGAGGTATAAGCATATATATAGAAAGAAGAGAAGAAAAACAATAGGACAGGAACGGTAGGCACGTTTGTGCGCTTCTGCACGCCCCTTATGGTCCTTATGGCCTTATGGCCCTTATGATTGCTGTCAAGCAATCAAAGATCAATCGATCCGAATAGAGCTGGAAGGGACCTTAGAGGTCTTCCAGACCAACCCCTTGCTCAAGCAGGAGACCCTATTCCGTTCCAGACAAATAGTTGTCCAATCTCTTCTTGAAAGCCTCCAATGATGAAGCACTCACAACTTCTGAAGGCAAGCTGTTCCACTGATTAATTGTTCTCACTCTCAATCAATCAATCAGATCAATCAATCAGAATAGAGCTGGAAGGGACCTTGGAAGTCTTGTAGTCCAACCCCCTGCTCAAACATGAAACCCAATTCAATTTGAGACTGTTCTTAAAAACCTCCAGTGATGGAGCATCCACAACTTCTGGTGGCAGGTTGTTCCACTGGTTAATTGTCCTCACTGTTAGGAAGTTTCTCCTTAATTCCAGGCAGCTTGATTAGTTTCCATCCGTTGCTTCTTGTCCTGCCTTCAGGTGCTTTGGAGAATAGCTTGACTGCCTCTTCTTTGTGGCAGCCCCTTAGGTACTGGAAGACTTCATATGTTTTAATCTCCAGGCCTTTAATCATCTTAGTTGCTCTTCTCTGCACTATTTTCCCCCCCCAAAACCTCAAAAGTTTTTTTTTTGTTTGTAACATGGTGACCAAAACTGGATGCCGAATATTCCAGGTGTGGCAGGAAATTTCTCTTTAGTTTCAGGTTGCTTCTCTCCTTTGATTTGTTTCCATCCATTGTTTCTTGTCCTGCCTTCTGGGGCTTTGGAAAATAAGTCGACCCCCCCTCTTCTTGGTGGCAGAGAAGTTGAATACTTCTCATTTTTAAGATATTATTATTATTATTATTATTTATTAAATTTTTATACCGCCCTTCTCCCAAAGGACTCAGGGCGGTGTACAGCCAAAAGATAAAAAACACAAAAATATACAATTAAAACAACAATTTAAAACCGAGCATATTAGAAAAAATGGCCAACATTTAAAAATTTAAAATTTTTAAAAAGATATATAGGTCGTCCCAGCAATTGCAAAAAGCAGTTTTACCTTTTAAAGTTAGCCTTTTAATACCATCGAAAAAAACCGCATCTGCTATCCCAGATGCTTGGGAAAGGACTCATAGGTGGGCAAAAAATCCAATTTGAACATCTGGCTGAATGTGCAAGCAACCATCACAACGGGGAGAAAATTCCCCGTGAGAAAAACCTGCAAATAGAAGTAGAACGACGGGGGCAAAAGAAAGCAAGGATAGAACCAATATCTTTAGCCCTCGTCTTACGACCACAATTGTGCCCCAAAATTTCCCTCGCTAAGCAAGACAGTGAAGTTTTGCCCCATTTTACGGCTTTCCTTGCCACTGTTGTTAAGTGAATCCGGCTTCCCCATTGAGTTTTGGTCACAAAAGGGGACCACGTGACACCGTGCCCCCCCCACGGGCCGCTGCAACCGTCATAAATACGAGTCAGTCCCCAAAGTTGTCTGCATTTTGATCATGTGACCAGGGGGATGCGCCAAGAGTCGTAAGTGTGAAACAACGGTCGCAAGTCGCTTTTTTTCAGGGCCGTCGTCACTTGGAATGGTCACTAAATGAATTGTTGTAAATATGGAGGATTATCCTTGTAACTAAATGATGATTTATTGACTAAGCTACCAAAGACCGGTCTGGTACGACACGTTAAGCCCCAATTAACCCCAATTAATTAAGGAGTCCTTGAGTGGCACAGACTGCTAAGACAGTCTGTTATTAACAGCAGCTGCTTGCAATTACTGCAGGTTCAAGTCCCACCAGGCCCAAGGTTGACTCAGCCTTCCATCCTTTATAAGGTAGGTAAAATGAGGACCCAGATTGTTGGGGGCAATAAGTTGACTTTGTATATAATATACAAATGGATGAAGACTATTGCTTGACATAGTGTAAGCCGCCCTGAGTCTTCGGAGAAGGGCGAGATATAAATGCAAATAAAAAAAAAAATTGGCTTCATTATGTCTCGGTCTGCTGCACCAACCGAGTCATTTATTATCTTAGTATGTTTTGCTACAGTTCATTTCACAATAAGTTTATTAAACAAACCACAGTTGGCCCGGCTTACATGACACTCCAAACCGATCAACTCAAGATTTACAAGCAGGGTTTGGGCCTGTTTTAATAAGACCGAAATTAAACAAAACCCCAAATTTCTGTACCCACATTCCCAGACAAGGATGGGATTCCCTTCGAGTTTTTCAAAAAGAGAATTAGATCCACGTGTCTCAAGGAAGCAGATTCCCTCCTGGCTCGGTGCTGCCTCCTCGGGGGTGGGGGTGGGTCTTCCCCGAGCCTCCACATTCAGTGGCAGTCTACCTTGGTGGCAGAAAGCAGAGGCTTTTTCAGCATTTGAGCGGTCCTGTTTTTTTCTGACAAGGGGAAGCCAGCGAGTTTTATTGCGCTGGTAAGACCACGCTTGGAAGGTTGTGTCCGTTTTTTTATCACCACAATGACACAAAAGAGGTTAAGATGCTAGAAAGAGTGCAGAGAAGAGCAACAAAGATGGATTAGGAAAGCTGGTGGCTGAAACGTATGTCTAGACTAGGGAAGGGAAGGACCAGGGGTGACATGATAGCAGGGTTCCAATATTTGAGGGGCTGCCCCAAAGAAGAGGGGATCAATTTATTCTCCAAAGCACCAGAAGGCAAGACAAGAAACAACAGATGGAAACTAATCAAGGAGAGAAGCAACCTGGAATTGAGGAGAAGCTTCCTAACAGTGAGGTCAATTAACCAGTGGGACTGCTTGCCACCAGAAGTTGCGGGTGCTCCATCACTGGAGGTTTTAAAGAAGAGACTGGACAGCCACTTGTCTGAAATGGTATAGGGTCTCCTTCTTGAGCAGGGGGCGGTTGGACTAGAAGACCTCTAAGATCCCTTCCAATTCTGTCCTTCCTTCCTTCCTTCCTTCCTTCCTTCCTTGCTTCTTTCCTTCCTTCCAAAAAAGAAGGATTTTAAGAAGAAACTGGAAAGCCATTTGTCTGAAATGGTACAGGGTCTCCCGCTTGAGCAGTGGGGGGTGGGTTGGACTAGAAGACCTCAAGGTCTCTTCCAGTTCAACTCTGATGGATTGATTGATCTGATGGATTGATTGACAGCGAGAACAATTAACCAGTAGAACAGCTTGCCACCAGAAGTCATGGGTGTCTCCATCACTGGAGGTTTTTAAGAAGAGATTGGACAACCATTTGCCTGGAACAATAAGTGTTCTCCTGCTTGAGCAGGGGGTTGGACTAGAAGACCTCCAAGGTCCCTTCCAACTATGTCCTTCCTCCCTCCCTTCCTTCCTTCCTTCCTTGAACGTTCTTGCAATTGACATACTTCTTAGAGATTTCCTTCCTTCCCTCCTTCCTTCCTTCCTTCCTTCCTTCCTTCCTTCCTTCCTTCTTTCCTTCCTTCCTTCCTTCTTTCCTTCCTTCCTTCTTTCCTTCCTTCCTTGAATGTTCTTGCAATTGATATACTTCTTAGAAATTTCCTTCCTTCCTTCCTTCCTTCCTTCCTTCCTTCCTTCCTTCCTTCCTTCTTTCCTTTCTTCCTTCCTTCTTTCCTTCCTTCCTTCTTTCCTTCCTTCCTTGAATGTTCTTGCAATTGATATACTTCTTAGAGATTTCCTTCCTTCCTTCCTTCTTTCCTTCCTTCTTTCCTTCCTTCCTTCCTTCCTTCCTTCCTTCCTTCCTTCCTTCCTTCCTTCCTTCCTTCCTTCCTTCCTTCTTTCCTTCCTTCCTTGAATGTTCTTGCAATTGACATACTTCTTAGAAATTTCCTTCCTTCCTTCCTTCTTTCCTTCCTTCCTTGAATGTTCTTGCAATTGACATACTTCTTAGAGATTTCCTTCCTTCCTTCCTTCCTTCCTTCCTTCCTTGAATGTTCTTGCAATTGACATACTTCTTAGAGATTTCCTTCCTTCCTTCCTTCCTTCCTTCCTTCCTTCCTTCCTTCCTTCCTTCCTTCCTTCCTTCCTTCCTAAAGGATTTTAAGAAGAAACTGGACATCCACTTGCCTTGGAACGGCGTAGGGTGTCCTGCTTGAGCAGAGGGTTGGACTAGAAGACCTCCGAGGTCCCTTTCCAACTCTGTTATTCCTCAGTCTACTGGGAACGATCGGTTTTCCTGATCATTTTTTTTTTGTTTTTCCGCGAGCCCCACAGTGTATTCACCATGTAGGAACAGCCGCCACCCCCTCCCCTAATTCATTGCCACCGAGGTGGGTGAGCAGCCAAGGGGGCCCCTGTGTTCGGAGCCACGTAGAAACAGGGCAGGCATCGTTTTCTCCCCTCCGCCCAGCCCCTGGGAAGTGAGTCAGCCCGGCGAACATCTGGCGAGCGGGTTCGTTCACATCTTATGCAGGCACCCCACCCCGCCCCACACCCAACGCCAAGCGGACCGGCTGAGCTTCTTCACTCCAAACCTCAAAAGAGGGACGGAGTTTACAAGCGGCCCCTGACCTTTTTCGGAATGTCCATCCCGAGGCCTCTCTTCTAACCACTAGGTGACCACTGCCTTCTCCAAAACTCTGCACATGATCTTTGGAGCTTTGGAGGGTTTGCCTGGGCTGCTGCCCACCCACCCGGCTCGTCGTCCTCTTCCTTCCAGGCCTAGTTTGCGACCGAGCCAGGAATGGCAGCTGTGTCCCCCAATCTGGGCAGCCCAGATGTTTTTTTTCCACATCACTAGGGATTCTGGGAAATCCAAGTCCAACAGGTGTGAAGGGAAAGGAGGCATCCAAGTTCCAGGTTTTGGTTCCAAGCAGCCAGAGGTTTGGCCTGTGAACCGCAGGGGGCGGCAGCCTGAAAAGAGATGAGTGTCTGCTCATGGGCAGAGGGCAAAATCGGCTGGTTCCATGCAACAGGGGCATTGTTACTGCAATGGTCTTTTTTAAAAAAAAATTCTTCCTAACCTAGTGTTTCTCCATCGTAGCAATTTGTAAGATTTGGGGACTTCTCGTTCCAGAATCCCCCATCCAATATGCTTGGGCGTCTGTGCTTGGAAACATGCTGGCTGGGGAATTCTGGGAGTTGAAGTCCATCCATTATAAGGCATGCTGGTTGGGGGATTCTGGGAGTTGAAGTCCAACCATCTTAAAGCATGCTGGCTAGGGAATTCTGGGAGTTGATGTCTGCCCATCTTAAATCAAGCTGGCTGAGGAATTCTGGGAGTGGAAGTCCACCCATCTTAAATCAAGTTTGCTAGGGAATTCTGGGAGTTGAAGTCCGCCCATCTTAAATCAAGCTGGCTGGGGAATTCTGGGAGCTGAAGTCCGCCCATCTAAAATCAAGCTGGCTGGGGAATTCTGGGAGTGGAAGTCCGCCCATCTTAAATCAAGCTGGCTGGGGAATTCTGGGAGTTGAAGTCCGCCCATCTAAAATCAAGCTGGCTAGGGGATTCTGGGAGTGGAAGTCCGCCCATCTAAAATCAAGCTGGCTGGGGAATTCTGGGAGTGGAAGTCCGCCCATCTAAAATCAAGCTGGCTGGGGAATTCTGGGAGTTGAAGTCCACCCATCTTAAATCAAGCTGGCTGGGGAATTCTGGGAGTGGAAGTCCACCCATCTTAAATCAAGCTGGCTGGGGAATTCTGGGAGTGGAAGTCCACCCATCTAAAATCAAGCTGGCTGGGGAATTCTGGGAGTTGAAGTCCACCCATCTTAAATCAAGCTGGCTGGGGAATTCTGGGAGTGGAAGTCCACCCATCTTAAATCAAGCTGGCTGGGGAATTCTGGGAGTGGAAGTCCACCCATCTAAAATCAAGCTGGCTGGGGAATTCTGGGAGTGGAAGTCCACCCATCTAAAATCAAGCTGGCTGGGGAATTCTGGGAGTGGAAGTCCGCCCATCTAAAATCAAGCTGGCTGGGGAATTCTGGGAGTTGAAGTCCACCCATCTTAAATCAAGCTGGCTGGGGAATTCTGGGAGTGGAAGTCCACCCATCTTAAATCAAGCTGGCTGGGGGATTCTGGGAGTTGAAGTCCACCCATCTTAAATCAAGCTGGCTGGGGAATTCTGGGAGTTGAAGTCCACCCATCTTAAATCAAGCTGGCTGGGGAATTCTGGGAGTTAAAGTCCGCCCATCTTAAAGCATGCTGGCTAGGGAATTCTGGGAGTTGAAGTCCACCCATCTTAAATCAAGCTGGCTGGGGAATTCTGGGAGTGGAAGTCCACCCATCTTAAATCAAGCTGGCTGGGGGATTCTGGGAGTTGAAGTCCACCCATCTTAAATCAAGCTGGCTGGGGAATTCTGGGAGTTGAAGTCCACCCATCTTAAATCAAGCTGGCTGGGGAATTCTGGGAGTTGAAGTCCACCCATCTTAAATCAAGCTGGCTGGGGAATTCTGGGAGTTAAAGTCCGCCCATCTTAAAGCATGCTGGCTGGGGAATTCTGAGTTTTGAAGTCCACCCATCTTAAATCAAGCTGGCTGGGGAATTCTGGAGGAAGTCCACCCATCTTAAATCAAGCTGGCTGGGGATTCTGAGTTGAAGTCCACCCATCTTAAATCAAGCTGGCTGGGGAATTCTGAGTTGAAGCCCACCCATCTTAAATCAAGCTGGCTGGGGAATTCTGGGAGTTGAAGTCCACCCATCTTAAATCAAGCTGGCTGGGGAATTCTGGGAGTTAAAGTCCGCCCATCTTAAAGCATGCTGGCTGGGGAATTCTGGGAGTTGAAGTCCACCCATCTTAAATCAAGCTGGCTGGGGAATTCTGGGAGTGGAAGTCCACCCATCTTAAATCAAGCTGGCTGGGGGATTCTGGGAGTTGAAGTCCACCCATCTTAAATCAAGCTGGCTGGGGAATTCTGGGAGTTGAAGTCCACCCATCTTAAATCAAGCTGGCTGGGGAATTCTGGGAGTTAAAGTCCGCCCATCTTAAAGCATGCTGGCTAGGGAATTCTGGGAGTTGAAGTCCGCCCATTATAAGGCATGCTGGCTGGGGAAATCATACAGATCTGTCCATCATTTGAGTCCAATGAGAGGCAAGATCTCCCCTTAGAATACTGTACATGGAAATGATAGACCCACTGCGCTGATTGCAAGAGCAACATCTGGCTTGTAAAGAATTCTTCCCAAGAGAGAGAAACAGCTAATTTTAGGATAGTTGTCCCCAACTCATCTCAAGGGCCCATCTTCTTCGCCCCCGGAGCCGAGGGTGGCAAAACATTTATTTCCCTTCCCAGCCTGTCGGCATTGTGATTTCCGGTGCTCCCAGCGTTGTGACACATGGAAAGGGGAGGTCAGGCCACATCGGGGCTCCCCTGGGATCTGGTCTCTGGGCCAGCTGTGGGCCAGGGAGGCGAAGGGCTCGGAATGTCCAGCGAGGACAGGAAGCATCCGCGCAGCTGCGCCCAGCTGGGGATCAAAACGGTCTGCCCGGGAGGAAGAATTGAGATCCCAGGGTCCCCAACAGGATTCAAAAGAGACCACCGGAGCGCTGCTGGGAAGGCAGAAACGGGTTTTTGTTACAGATGGCCAGAAAGAACGACACCAAACCTTCCGGTGCTCAGGATCTGCTGGGATCCATTGGGATCTCTTTACTGCAGGGGTGGGATTGAAAAATTTCAGCAACCGGTTCGCTGCCCGGTTGCTGGGTGGGCGTGGCCATGGGGGCGTGGCCTACTCAGCTTCCTGCACCATGGCTGGGAAGGGGGGGGGGCGTTTTGACCCTGGTCAGAATTGAACTACCAATTTGCCGGCAGTCAGCAGAAATAGCCTGCAGTACCGCACTCTAACCACTGCGCCACTGAGGATGGGTTATAAGTCCCATCAAATCGGTCATTCGAGACTCAATCAATGTTACTTAAGCTCACCAAGCCCATCAATTCAACACCCGTTCCCCTTTCTCCCTTAATCAGGGCGATGGGTCCTGTAGTCCAAAGCCAGCCGAGAGAGCGAAAAAAGGGAATCCCCAGTTTAAATGATTGCCTGGACTACATTACCCAAGAGTCCCAGCCCGCCTGCTGGTTGTGTAGTTCATCGCCAGCGGGAGGGTGAGCCAACTTTACGACCGAAATCTTTCTCGATTTCTCCCTTCTTCGTTGCCAAATAACATTGCCAGTGAAACCTCCGAAGTGGAAGAACAATATATATATATATGTACGACTCAAGGAATGTTCTAAAGACTAAAATTGCCTCATTACGAGCCTGGGAGAATAAACAGTGTGGCTCTATACCCCAAACAAACTCAAACCGATCATCGGGGCGAACGTCTTCTAAAGACGATGTTTGATTCTTAAATTACCACCACGGGGAATGTTTTGAGGCTGGGTGGCCAGGCTCTGCCCAATCAAGGGTGGGGGGAGAGCAGAAATTAGTTTATTTTGCTAAATGCAAAGGAATGCAGACATTTTCCCCCCTAATTCGAACCAAGCAAAAACCTAGTTGTCGTTTTTTTTTTAAAAAAAAGTTCAGATCAGTCTTTTTTCTTCTTCCTCTTCGGTCAGACGTAAGGAAGCGACGGAAAAGGAGGATTGGGGCGAAGGTAGAGGAGACCTCGACTTAGGACGGTTCGTTTAGCGACCGTCCGAAGTTACGACAGCGCTGAAAAAAGGGGACCGGAGGACTGTTTTCACACTTACAACCGGGGGTGGGATTCAAAAAAATGTTGGATTCAAAAACTGGTTCTTTGCCCGGTTGCTGGGTGGGCGTGGCCATGGTGGGCGTGGCGTAGTCGCCCTCCGGGGAAGGCGAACAACGGGCCTACCGGAAGTTTGGGAAGGCCCGTTTCCGGCCTCTGGAAGGCCTCCAGAGCCTAGGGAGGGCATTTTCGCCCTCCCGGAAACTCGACGAAAACCTCCAGAGCCCAGGGAGGGCAAAAACACATACATACACACACACACGCCCCGCCGTGGGGCAAAAAGCTAATTAGAGCCACGCCCACCCTGGCCACGCCCACCCAGCAACCAGGCAGAGAACCCCTTGCTAAAAGTTTTGAAGCCCACCCCTGCATTGTCATCCTGTTTGGACTTCCGTTTTTCCGCGCCCGCATTTTCCGGCACATCTGGAAAACACCAAATTGGAAAGACGAGGCAAAAAAATGGATGAGGAAAACAGCACGAGACTGTTTCCGCCTGGGAAAATCATATTGAAAGGAGTCGGTTTAAGTGGGTTGAAGCCCTGAAGGGCTTTCAGGGCAGACGGTTAGGAAAGCCAGTGGGTGAGGAGTGGGTGGATCAATTAATCATTTGCCCAGAACAGGATTCCCGATTCCAAAAGTCTGTAGAATATAGTTAGGATTGAAGAGAGCTTTCCCTTCAACCAAGCAAATGTGAATTTGAGTTTCGGTTAAATAACAGAAGAATAAGAGATGGAGGGGACCTTAGAGGTCTTCTAGTCCAGCTTCTGCTCTACTCCCAAAGCCTTTGAGCCCCTGCACCGATTGGCTGGCTTTGAACTATCCTGTGCGCCCAAAAGCCCGACGCGAACTTTACTGCGACGAATGGTCCGCGGCGAAGGAACTGGGACAGAGGAACCGTGGACCCAAAGTGCCGAAGTGTAATAACACGGAGGCAAAACCCTGGTGGAGAAACAGGCGGCGCCAAGAGTTCGAAGCGAAAAGTCCTAGATCCGTTCAGACCAGTGGTGGGATTCAAATAATTTAACCACCGGTTCTCTGCCCTAATGATTTCTTCCAACAACCAGTTCACCAAACCACTCAGAAAGTGAACAACCGGTTCTCCCGAAGTGGTGCGAACTGGCTGAATCCCACCACTGGTTCAGACCGGTTTGCCCGAACCGGTAGCAGAAATCACAAGTGACTCCGCCCACTCGCCCAAGCTCTATGTCATTCTATTTAGGCATGTTTTTCAGGCCGGGTATACGCGCGGAAGGCCAGGCGCACGTGTGGAAGGCAGACCACATGCACGAAGCGGGCGCACGAGCGCACGAAGCGAGAGCGAGCATGCGCGTGAGGGGCGAACCGGTAGTAACACCATGCGAAACCCACCACCGGGTGGCATATAAATTTAATAACTCGAAATGAAATGAAATCGAATCAAAAATCAACACACACACACACACCCGTCAGAGACAAAATATTTCTGTTTTGTGGACGTGTCCCTATGTGAGTGAGTCATCTGGAGCTGAGCTCATTTTTGCAAGGAAGTTGGGCTTTCGTAACCTTCTCAGTCTTTGGGGATTGCAATTTCCAGAATTCCCAGCCAGCCTGCTGGGAACTGGAGTAGGCATGTCATCAGCTGAGCAAATCTATTGCAAACTGCAAAAAAAGGTTTAAGCGCTGCCTAGCATGCAGCAGGCCACGAGATCGGGAAGCGGGAAGGCGAGCGACTCGTTTTTTTCAGCTTCGCGCCCAGTGGGAGTTATAGTATCGGAAACCAGGCGCCCACGATTCTTGGCAGTGGGTTTCCCTCCGAGGGGGCAAGCCAGGATACCCTTCTAGAAAGTGGCAAATCATTGCTTGAACCCGGTTAGCGTAATCACCAACGGCAGGCAAATAGAGGCACGCTGCCCCCTGGTGGTGGGTCTGCAAAGCTGGTTGAAAATTTTAGAAGGGGGGGAAATAAAAGAGAGAGAATTTGCCGATCTAAAGACATTCAGAGTATTTGTGGTCAGCAGCTGATCTCCATTCCTCACCCCAGTTCCCAGCCAAGCCTGAGTGATGTAACTACAGATATGGCAACTAAGACGTCAGCAACTTTATCCAGCTCTTGAAGGCTCGTCAATCTTCCGAATTAGCCTTTAATGCAGATTTTTTTGGAGATTTTTCGTGGCTGCTGTGCGGCTGCTACTAATTGTGTGAGCGAAACTTTCGTTCTGAATTTAATTTGGGTTTTCTTTGGGATATTTTTATATCAGTTGCGACCGATGGGGCGATTGGAACTGTTGATAGGAACAAAAATAACAGAATAACAGAGTTGGAAGGGACCTTGGAGGTCTTCTAGTCCAACCCCCTGCTCAAGCAGGAGACCCTATTCCATTTCAGATAATTGCCAGTCCTGTCTCTTCTTAAAAACCTTCAAGGAAGGAAGGAAGGAAGGAAGGAAGGAAGGAAGGAAGGAAGGAAGGAAGGAAGGAAGGAAGGAAGGAAGGAAGGAAGGAAGGAAGGAGTTGGAAGGGACCTTGGAGGTCTTCTAGTCCAACCCCCTGCCCAAGTATTTGTTTAGCGACTGTTCAAAGTTACGACATGGCACTGAACAAAGTGACTTTTACGGCCATTTTTCACACTTGCAACGGTCCCCATGGTCACGTGATCAAAATTCGGCCACTTGGGCAACTGGTTCCATATTTATGACAGCTGCAGTGTCCGGTCACTTTTGCAACAAGCAAAACAAAATCGACGGGGAAACTGGATTTACTTAAACCACCATTTTTGCGAGCTTCACAACCGCAGTGATTCACTTAACGATCGTAAAATAGGGCGTAGAAAACTCACTCGGCCAACGCCTTGCTTAGCAGCAGAAATTTCGAGCTCAACGGCCGGTCGTAAGTCGAGGACTACCTGTACTTTTATTAGGATACTTTGACGGGTTAAAAAAAAAAAAGAAAAAAGACAAGGGTTGCCATCTTCGGAGTTCTGCAGAATTCTTCGTCTGCGGAGACTCAGACCGAGATGGGACATTCCTTGCACTCGAAAACAAATTCTGGAACGGGATTTTTGGAAGGAAGCAATGGGAGGAAAGCAAAGCCAGATGGGAGGAAAGGAGGCAGATCCATCGAGGACTCGCCAACCACCCTGGGATGATTCATCCTACAACCATCTGCTCCAACGGGCCAGCAGCGTCGTTAGGTGGAGACAATGTCTCCTCCAAGGCTCCGTGTTCCCGAGCGAAGCCGGTGGGACTTGCAAATCGGCAGGGAGAGAGAGACCCAGGGTCAGGGTTCCAAGTAGCTTCACACCCAGGCCCATTTCCATCTGGATGTGGCGGCTAAAAGCTGGAAGTTCAGGAAGGTTTTGGAGATAACCAGAGCAGTGGTGGGTTTCAAACATATTTACTACCGGTTCTGTGGGTGTGGCTTAGTGGGCGTGGCATGGCTTGGTGGGCGTGGCAGAGGAAGGTTACTGCAAAATCCCCATTTCCTCCCGGTCGGCTGGGACTCAGGAGGCAGAGAATAGATGGGGACGGGGCCAGACAGAATTTTTATTACCGGTTCTCCAAACTACTCAAAATTTCCGCTACCGGTTCGCCAGAACTGGTCAGAACCTGCTGAATAACCACCTCTGAACCTGGAATAGGATAGGATAGGATAGGATAGGATAGGATAGGATAGGATACAATAATGGCCTGGACCGGAAAGGATAGACTGGATTGGACTGGACTGGACTGGACTGGACTGGATTGGATTGGATTGGATTGGACTGCACTGGACTGCACTGGACTGGACTGGAATAGAATAGGATAGGGTAGGATAGGATAAAATAATGGACTGGACAGGAAAGAATAGACTGGATTGGACTGGACTGGACTGGACTGGACTGGAATAGAATAGGAGAGCATAGGATAAAATAATGGACTGGATCGGAGCGAATAGACTGGACTGGACTGGACTGGACTGCACTGGACTGGACTGGAATAGAATAGGATAGCATAGGATAAAATAATGGACAGGACCGGAAAGAATAGACTGGATTAGACTGGACTGGACTGGATAGGATTGGATTGGATTGGATTGGATTGGATTGTACTGCACTGGACTGCACTGGACTGGACTGGAATAGGATAGGATAGGATAGGATAGGATACAATAATGGACTGGACTGGAAATAATAGACTGGATTGGACTGGACTGGACTGGATTGGACTGCACTGGACCGCACTGGACTGGACTGGACTGGACTGGACTGGATTGGACTGCACTGGACTGGATTGGAAAGGACTGGATTGGACTACACTGGACTGGCCTGGACTGGCCTCTCCTATCCTATTCTATTCCGGTCCAGACCAGTCCAGTGTAGTCCAATCCAGTCCTGTCCAATCCAGTCCAGTCCAGTCCAGTCCAGTCTATTTTTTCCAGTCCACTCCATTATTGTATCCTAACCTACCCTATCCTATTCCAGTCCAGTCCAGTCCAGTCCAGTCCAATCCAGTCTATTCTTTCCAGTCCAGTCCATTATTTTATCCTATGCTATCCTATTCTATTCCAGTCCAGTCCAATCCAGTCCAGTCCAGTCCAGTCTATTCGCTCCAGTCCAGTCCATTATTTTATCCTATGCTATACTATTCTATTCCAGTCCAGTCCACTGCAGTCCAATCCAGTCCTGTCCAGTCCTGTCCTGTCCAATCCAGTCCAGTCCAGTCCAGTCCAGTCTATTCTTTCCAGTCCAGTGCATTATTGCATCCTATCCTACCCTATTCTATTCTATTCCACTCCAGTCCAGTCCAGTCCAATCCAATCCAGTCCAGTCCAGTCCAGTCCAGTCTAGTCCAGTCCAGTCCAATCCAGTCTATTCGCTCAGGTCCAGTCCATTATTTTATCCTATGCTATCCTATTCTATTCCAGTGCAGTCCAGTGCAGTCCATTCCATTCCAGTCCAGTCCAATCCAGTCTAGTCCAATCCAGTCTATTCTTTCCTGTCCCGTCCATTATTGTATCCTATCCTACCCTATCCTATTCCATTCCAGTCCAGTCCAGTCCAGTCCAGTCCAATCCAATCCTGTCTAATCCAGTCCAGTCCAATCCAGTCCAATCCAGTCTATTCTTTCCGGTCCAGTTCACTATTTTATCCTCTCCTCTCCTCTCCTATTCCGGTCCAGTCCAGTCCAGTCCAATCCAATCCTGTCTAATCCAGTCCAGTCCAATCCAGTCCAATCCAGTCTATTCTTTCCGGTCCAGTTCACTATTTTATCCTCTCCTCTCCTCTCCTATTCCGGTCCAGACTAGTCCAGTGTAGTCCAATCCCGTCCTGTCCAATCCAGTCCAGTCCAGTCCAATCCATTCTATTTTTTCCAGTCCACTCCATTATTGTATCCTAACCTACCCTATCCTATTCCAGTCCAGTCCAGTCCAGTCCAATCCAGTACAGTCCAGTACAGTCCAATCCAGTCTATTCTTTCCAGTTCAGTCCATTATTTTATCCTATGCTATCCTATTCTATTCCAGTCTAGTCCAGTCCAGACCAGTCTAGTCCAATCCAGGCTATTCTTTCCAGTCCAGTCCATTATTGTATCCTATCCTACCCTATCCTATTCTATTCCAGTCCAGTGTAGTCCAGTGCTGTCCAGTCCAGTCCAGTCCAGTCCAGTCCAATCCAGTTCAATCCAGTCTAGTCTAGTCCAGTCCAGTCTATTCTTTCCAGTCCAGTCCATTATTGTATCCTATCCTACCCTATCCTATTGGACTGGACTGGACTGCACTGGACTGGACTGCACTGGACTGGACTGGAATAGAATAGGATAGGATAGCATAGGATAAAATAATGGACTGGACCTGAGCGAATAGACTGGATTGGACTGGACTGGACTAGACTGGACTGGACTGGACTGGATTGGACTGGACAGGACTGGACTGGACTGGACTGGACTGGATTGGATTGGATTGGATTGGATTGGATTGGATTGGATTGGACTGCACTGGACTGGACTGGACTGGAATAGAATAGGATAGGGTAGGATATGATAGGATAAAATAATGGACTGGACCGGAAAGAATAGACTGGATTGGACTGGACTGGACTGGACTGGATTAGACAGGACTGGATTGGACTGGACTGGACTGGACTGGAATAGAATAGGATAGGGTAGGATAAAATAATGAACTGGACCGGAAAGAATAGACTGGATTGGACTGGACTGGACCGGATTGGATTAGACAGGACTGGATTGGACTGGACTTGACTTGACTGGAATAGAATAGGATAGCATAGGATAAAATAATGAACTGGACCGGAAAGAATAGACTGGATTGGACTGGACTGGACTGGACTGGACTGGATTAGACAGGACAGGATTGGACTGGATTGGACTGGACTGGACTGGACTGGAATAGAATAGGATAGCATAGGATAAAATAATGAACTGGACCGGAAAGAATAGACTGGATTGGACTGGACTGGACTGGACTGGATTAGATTGGACTGGATTGGACTGGATTGGACTGGACTGGAATAGAATAGGATAGCATAGGATAAAATAATGGACTGGACCGGAAAGAATAGACTGGATTGGAATGGACTGGACTGGACTGGATTAGATTGGACTGGATTGGACTGGATTGGACTGGATTGGACTGGACTGGAATAGAATAGGATAGCATAGGATAAAATAATGGACTGGACCGGACTGATTGGACTGGACTGGACTGGACTGGATTAGACAGGACTGGATTGGACTGGACTGGACTGGACTAGACTGGACTGGACTGGACTGGATTGGACTGGACTGGACTGCACTGGACTGGACTGGACTGGATTAGACAGGACTAGATTGGACTGGACTGGACTGGACTGGAATAGAATAGGATAGGGTAGGATAGGATGCAATAATGGACTGGACTGGAAAGAATAGACTGGATTGGATTGGACTGCACTGCACTGGACTGGAATAGAATAGGATAGCATAGGATAAAATAATGCACTGGACTGGATTGGACTGCACTGCACTGGACTGGAATAGAATAGGATAGCATAGGATAAAAAAATGCACTGGACTGGACTGGACTGGATTGGACTGGACTGGACTGGACTGGACTGGAATAGAATAGGATAGGGTAGGATAGGGTAGGATAGGATGCAATAATGGACTGGACTGGAAAGAATAGACTGGATTGGACTGGATTGCACTGGACTGGACTGGACTGGATTGGACTGCACTGCACTGGACTGGAATAGAATAGGATAGGGTAGGATAGGATAAAATAATGAACTGGACCGGAAAGAATAAACTGGATTGGACTAGACTGGATTGGACTGGACTGGACTGGAATGGACTGCACTGGACTGCACTGGAATAGAATAGGATAGCATAGGATAAAATAATGGACTGGACCTGAGCGAATAGACTGGATTGGACTGGACTGGACTAGACTGGACTGGATTGGACTGGACTGGACTGGACTGGATTGGACTGCACTGGTCTGGACTGGAATAGAATAGGATAGCATAGGATAAATAATGGACTGGACTGGAAAGAATAGACTGGATTGGAATGGATTAGACTGGACTGGACTGGACTGGATTGGACTGGACTGGACTGGAATAGGATAGGGTAGGTTAGGATACAATAATGGAGTGGACTGGACTGGACTGGACTGGATTGGATTGGATTGGATTGGACTGCACTGGACTGCACTGGACTGGACTGGAATAGAATAGGATAGGGTAGGATAGGATAAAATAATGGACTGGACAGGAAAGAATAGACTGGATTGGACTGGACTGGACTGGACTGGACTGGAATAGAATAGGAGAGCATAGGATAAAATAATGGACTAGTCCTGAATAGACTGGACTGACTGGACTGGACTGACTGGACTGACTGGAATAGAATAGGATAGCATAGGATAAAATAATGGACTGGACAGGACTGGATTGGAATGGACTGGATTGCACTGGACTGGACTGACTGGATTGGATTGGATTGGATTGATTGGACTGGATTGACTGCACTGGACTGGACAGAATAGGATAGGATAGGATAGGATAGGATACAATAATGGACTGGACTGGAAATAATAGACTGGATTGGACTGGACTGGACTGGATTGGACTGGACTGGACACTGGACTGGACTGGACTGGACTGGACTGGACTGGATTGCACTGGACTGGATTGGAAAGGACTGGATTGGACTACACTGGACTGGACTGGACTGGACCAGTCCAGTCTATTCTTTCCAGTCCAGTCAGTCCAATCCAGTTCAATCCAGTCCTGTCCAATCCAGTCCAGTCCAGTCCAATCCAGTCTATTTTTTCCAGTCCACTCCATTATTGTATCCAAAACTACCCTATCCTATTCCAGTCCAGTCCAATCCAGTCCAGTCCAGTCCAGTCCAGTCCAATCCAGTCCAATCCATTCTATTCTTTCCAGTCCAGTCCATTATTTTATCCTATGCTATCCTATTCTATTCCAGTCCAGTCCAATCCAGTCCAGTCCAGTCCAGTCTATTCGCTCCAGTCCAGTCCATTATTTTATCCTATGCTATACTATTCTATTCCAGTCCAGTCCACTGCAGTCCAATCCAGTCCTGTCCAGTCCTGTCCTGTCCAATCCAGTCCAGTCCAGTCCAGTCCAGTCTATTCTTTCCAGTCCAGTGCATTATTGCATCCTATCCTACCCTATTCTATTCTATTCCACTCCAGTCCAGTCCAGTCCAATCCAATCCAGTCCAGTCCAGTCCAGTCCAGTCCAGTCCAATCCAGTCTATTCGCTCAGGTCCAGTCCATTATTTTATCCTATGCTATCCTATTCTATTCCAGTGCAGTCCAGTGCAGTCCATTCCAGTCCAGTCCAGTCCAATCCAGTCTAGTCCAATCCAGTCTATTCTTTCCTGTCCCGTCCATTATTGTATCCTATCCTACCCTATCCTATTCTATTCCAGTCCAGTCCAGTGTAGTCCAATCCAGTCCTGTCTAATCCAGTCCAGTCCAGTCCAATCCCGTCCAGTCCAGTCTATTCTTTCCGGTCCAGTTCACTATTTTATCCTCTCCTCTCCTCTCCTATTCCGGTCCAGACTAGTCCAGTGTAGTCCAATCCCGTCCTGTCCAATCCAGTCCAGTCCAGTCCAATCCATTCTATTTTTCCAGTCCAGTCCATTGGACTATTGGACTGGACCAGTCCAGTCCAGTCCAGTCAGTCCAGACCAGTCTAGTCCAGTCCACTGCAGTCCAATCCAGTCTATTCTTTCCAGTTCAGTCCATTATTTTATCCTATGCTATACTATTCTATTCTATTCCAGTCTAGTCCAGTCCAGACCAGTCTAGTCCAATCCAATCCAGTCCAGTCCATTATTGTATCCTATCCTACCCTATCCTATTCTATTCCAGTCCAGTCCAGTGTAGTCCAATCCAGTCAGTCCAGTCCAGTCAGTCCAATCCAGTTCAATCCAGTCTAGTCCAGTCCAGTCTATTCTGGTCCAGTCCAGACTGGATTGGACTGTACTGGACTGGACTATTGGACTGGACTGGACTGTTGGACTGGACTGGAATAGAATAGGATAGGATAGATAGATAATAATGGACTGGACCTGAATGACTTGGACTGGACTGGACTAGATTGGACTGGACTGGACTGGATTGGACTGGACTGGACTGGACTGGACTGGACTGGATTGGATTGGATTGGATTGGATTGGATTGGATTGGACTGGACTGGACTGGACTGGACTAGAATAGGATAGGGTAGGATATGATAGGATAAAATAATGGACTGGACCGGAAAGAATAGACTGGATTGGACTGGACTGGACTGACTATTGGACTGGACTGGATTGGACTGGACTGGACTGGACTGGAATAGAATAGGATAGGGTAGGATAAAATAATGAACTGGACCGGAAAGAATAGACTGGATTGGACTGGACTGGACCGGATTGGATTAGACAGGACTGGATTGGACTGGACTTGACTTGACTGGAATAGAATAGGATAGCATAGGATAAAATAATGAACTGGACCGGAAAGAATAGACTGGATTGGACTGGACTGGACTGGACTGGACTGGATTAGACAGGACAGGATTGGACTGGATTGGACTGGACTGGACTGGACTGGACTGGAATAGAATAGGATAGCATAGGATAAAATAATGAACTGGACCGGAAAGATTAGACTGGATTGGAATGGACTGGACTGGACTGGATTAGATTGGACTGGATTGGACTGGATTGGACTGGATTGGACTGGACTGGAATAGAATAGGATAGCATAGGATAAAATAATGGACTGGACCGGAAAGAATAGACTGGATTGGACTGGACTGGACTGGACTAGACAGGACAGGATTGGACTGGATTGGACTGGATTGGACTGGATTGGACTGGACTGGAATAGAATAGGATAGCATAGGATAAAATAATGGACTGGACCGGAAAGAATAGACTGGATTGGACTGGACTGGACTGGACTGGATTAGACAGGACTGGATTGGACTGGACTGGACTGGACTAGACTGGACTGGACTGGACTGGATTGGACTGGACTGGACTGCACTGGACTGGACTGGACTGGATTAGACAGGACTAGATTGGACTGGACTGGACTGGACTGGAATAGAATAGGATAGGGTAGGATAGGATGCAATAATGGACTGGACTGGAAAGAATAGACTGGATTGGATTGGACTGCACTGCACTGGACTGGAATAGAATAGGATAGCATAGGATAAAATAATGCACTGGACTGGATTGGACTGCACTGCACTGGACTGGAATAGAATAGACTGGATTGGACTGGACTATTGACTGACTGGACTGGACTGATTGGACTGGACTGACTGGACTGGACTGGAATAGGATAGATAGGATAAAATAATGGACTGGATTGGACTGCACTGGACTGGACTGGAAAGAATAGACTGGATTGGACTGGATTGCACTGGACTGGACTGGACTGGATTGGACTGCACTGCACTGGACTGGAATAGAATAGGATAGGGTAGGATAGGATAAAATAATGAACTGGACCGGAAAGAATAAACTGGATTGGACTAGACTGGATTGGACTGGACTGGACTGGAATGGACTGCACTGGACTGCACTGGAATAGAATAGGATAGCATAGGATAAAATAATGGACTGGACCTGAGCGAATAGACTGGATTGGACTGGACTGGACTAGACTGGACTGGATTGGACTGGACTGGACTGGACTGGATTGGACTGCACTGGTCTGGACTGGAATAGAATAGGATAGCATAGGATAAATAATGGACTGGACTGGAAAGAATAGACTGGATTGGAATGGATTAGACTGGACTGGACTGGACTGGATTGGACTGGACTGGACTGGAATAGGATAGGGTAGGTTAGGATACAATAATGGAGTGGACTGGATTGGGCTGGACTGGACTGGATTGGGCTGCACCGGACCGTACTGGACTGGACTGGACTGAATTGGACTGGACTGGACTGGATTGGACAGGACTGGATTGGACTCCACTGGACTGGCCTGGACTGGAATAGAATAGGAGAGGAGAGGAGAGGATAAAATAATGGACTGGACCGGAAAGAATAGACTGGATTGGACTGGACTGGATTGGATTAGACAGGACTGGATTGAACTGGACTGGACTGGACTGGATTGGACTGGACTGGACTGGACTGGATTAGACAGGACTAGATTGGACTGGACTGGACTGGACTGGACTGGAATAGGATAGGGTAGGATAGGATGCAATAATGGACTGGACTGGAAAGAATAGACTGGACTGGACTGGACTGGATTGGACTGGATTGGTCCAATCCAGTCTATTCGCTCAGGTCCAGTCCATTATTTTATCCTATGCTATCCTATTCTATTCCAGTGCAGTCCAGTGCAGTCCATTCCAGTCCAGTCCAGTCCAATACAGTCTATTCTTTCCTGTCCAGTCCATTATTGTATCCTATCCTATCCTATTCTATTCCAGTCCAGTCCAGTCAATGGACTGGACTGGACCAGTCCAGTCAGTCCAGTCCAGTCAGTCCAGTCCAGTCCAATAGTCAGTCCAGTCAATGGACTGGACCAGTCCAGTCCATTGTATCCTATCCTATCCTATCCTATTCTATTCCAGTCCAGACTGGACTGGACCAGTCCAGTAGTCCAATCCAGTCCAGTCCAGACTGGACCAGTCCAGTCCATTATTGTATCCTATCCTATTCTATTCCAGTCAGTCCAGTCCAATAGTCAGTCCAGTCAGTCCAATCCAGTCCAATAGTCAGTCCAATCCAGTCTATTCTTTCCTGTCCAGTCCATTATTGATTGGACTGGACTGGACTGACTGGATTGGATTGGACTGGACCAGTCCAATAGTCAGTCCAGTCCAGTCTATTCTTTCCAGTCCATTATTTTATCCTATGCTATCCTATTCTATTCCAGTCCAGTCCAGTCAGTCCAATCCAGTCCAATAGTCAGTCCAGTCGGTCCAGTCAGTCCAGTCGGTCCAGTCAGTCCAGTCAGTCCAGTCCAGACTGGACTGGACTATTGACTGGACTGGACCAGTCCAGTCCATTATTTTATCCTATCCTATTCTATTCCAGTCAGTCCAGTCGGTCCAGTCGGTCCAGTCGGTCCAGTCAGTCCAGTCAGTCCAATCCAGTCTATTCTGTCCAGTCCATTATTGTATCCTATCCTATCCTATCCTATTCCAGTCCAGTCAGTCCAATCCAGTCCAGTCAATGGACTTTCCAGTCCAGTCCATTATTGTATCCTATCCTATCCTATTCTATTCCAGTCAGTCCAGTCAGTCCAGTCAGTCCAGTCAGTCCAATGGACTGTCTAATCCAGTCCAGTCAGTCCAGTCCAATCCAGTCTATTCTGGACTGGACCAGTCCAGTCCATTATTGTATCCTATCCTATTCTATTCCAGTCCAGTCCAGTCCAGACCAGTCTAGTCCAATGGACTATTCTGTCCAGTCCATTATTGTATCCTATCCTATTCTATTCCAGTCCAGTCCAGTGCAGTCCAGTGCTGTCCGGTCCAGTAGTCCAGTAATAGAATCCAGTCAGTCTGGTCCGGTCAGTCTGTTCTTTCCAGTGGTCCATTATTGTACTATCCTGTACTGTTGGACTGGACTGGACTTTCTGGACTGGACTGCACTAATTGGACTGGACTAAATAGGATAGGACAGTAGAATAATGGACTGGACTGAATAGACTGGATTGGACTGGACTGGACCGGATTGGATTAGACAGGACTGGATTGGACTGGACTTGACTTGACTGGAATAGAATAGGATAGCATAGGATAAAATAATGCACTGGACTGGATTGGACTGGACTGGACTGGACTGGACTGGATTAGACAGGACTGGATTGGACTGGATACTGGACTGGACTGGACCAATAGTAGCATAGGATAAAATAATGAACTGGACCGGAAAGAATAGACTGGATTGGAATGGACTGGACTGGACTGGATTAGACTGGACAGGATTGGACTGGATTGGACTGGACTGGACTGGACTGGACTGGACTGGATTGGACTGGACTGGACTGCACTGGAGTGGACTGGACTGGATTAGACAGGACTAGATTGGACTGGACTGGACTGGACTGGAATAGAATAGGATAGGGTAGGATAGGATACAATAATGGACTGGACTGGAAAGAATAGACTGGATTGGACTGGATTGCACTGGACTGGACTGGACTGGATTGGACTGCACTGCACTGGACTGGAATAGAATAGGATAGCATAGGATAAAATAATGCACTGGACTGGATTGGACTGGACTGGACTGGACTGGAATAGAATATGGTAGGGTAGGATAGGATAAAATAATGAACTGGACCGGAAAGAATAGACTGGATTGGACTGGATTGCACTGGACTGGACTGCACTGGATTGGACTGCACTGCACTGCACTGGAATAGAATAGGATAGCATAGGATAAAAAAATGCACTGGACTGGACTGGACTGGACTGGATTGGACTGGACTGGACTGGACTGGACTGGACTGGAATAGAATAGGATAGGGTAGGATAGGGTAGGATAGGATGCAATAATGGACTGGACTGGAAAGAATAGACTGGATTGGACTGGACTGGATTGGACTGGACTGGACTGGAATGGACTTCACTGGACTGCACTGGAATGAATAGGATGGATAGGATCTGGACTGGACCTGGGCGAATAGACTGGATTGGACAGTGGTCATCCAGTCAGTCCAGTCAATTATTCTTGGAGTCCATTAACTATTGCTGTCCTGTTCTGTTGGTGGTATCCTGGTCCAGTCCAACTATTCTGTCCGTCAGTCAATAATATACTGGTCAGTCCAGAATAATCAATACTTCAGTCCAGTCAGTCAATAATGGACTGTGCTCATTATTTTATCCTGTTCTGTTGGTGGTCGGTCAGTCGGTCCAGTCCAGTGCAGTATAGTCCAATCCGGTCCAGAATAGACTGTTCTTTGGTCCAGGATTATTTTGTCTATGCTATCCTATTCTATTGGTCCGGTGGGTCCAGTCCAGTGGTAGTCCAATCCAGTCTGGTCCAGTCAGTCTATTCTTTCCAGTAGTCCATTATTGTACTGTCTACTGTCTATTCTGTTCCAGTCCAGTCGGTCGGTACTGGTCAGTCAATAATGGTCAGTCCAATCCAATCCAGTCAGATCCAGTCAGTCCAGTCCAGTCTGGTCGGTCAGTCCAGACTGCTGGTCAGTCCATTATTTTATCCTATTCTGTCCTATTCTACAGTCCGGAGTCCAGTCGGTGGTCAATCCAGTCCTGTCTAATCCAATCCAGTCCAGTCAGTCAATCCAGTCTGGATTCTTTGGTCCAGTTCATTATTTTTGTCCTATCCTGGACTATCCTATTCTATTCAGTCCAGTCGGTGCAGTCCAATGGTCAGTCCAATCCAGTCTATTCTTTGGTCAGTCCATTATTATCCTATCCTACTATCCTATTCTATTGGTCAGTCCAGTCCAGTCAGTCCAGTCCAGTAATTATTCTGGTCCAGTCCATTATTGTATCTATCCTATCCTACTGTCTATTCCAGTCGGTCCAGTGCGGTCCAGTGCAGAATCCAGTCCAGTCAGTCAATCCAGTCTATTCTTTGTCCAGTTCATTATTTTACTCCTCTCCTCTCCTCTCTATAGTCCAGTCTTATTGTATCCTATCCTACTGTCCTATTCGGTCAGTCCAGTGGTGGTCCAGTCCTATCCAGTCCTGTCAATCCATTCCAGTCCAGTCGGTCAATAGTCTGGACTGGTCCAGTTCATTATTTGTCCTCTCCTCTCCTCTCCTATTCTGTTCAGTCCAGTGAGTCCAGTCAGTCGGTCAGTCCAATCCAGTCTGTCAGTCCAGTCTATTCTTTCCAGTCCAATCCATTATTGTACTGGATCCTACTATCCTATTCTATTCAGTCCAGTGCGGTCCAGTGCAGTAATCCAGTCAGTCAGTCCAATCAGTCTGTCTTCCAATGGTCCATTATTGTATCCTCTCCTCTCCTCTCCTCTCCTATCCAGTCCAGTCAATTATTGTATCCTATCCTACCGTATCTTATTCTAGTCCAGTCCAGTCCAGTCCAGTCCAGTCCGGTCAATAATCCACAGTCCAGTCAGTCCAATCCAGTCTATTCTTTGGTCCAGTTCATTATTTTATCCTCTCCTCTGTTCTATTCCGGTCCAGTCCAGTGCGGTCAGTCCAGTGAATCAATCAATCCAGTCCAGTCAGTCCAATCCAGTCTATTCTTTCCGGTGGATTATTTTGATGCTGTCCTATTCTGTTGGTCCAGTGCGGTCAGTCCAGTGCAGTCCAGTCCAATGGTCTGTCCAGTCCAGTCTATTCTTTCCAGTCCAATCCATTGTTGTGTCCTATCCTACTGTCCTATTCTGTTGGTCCAGTCCAGTCCAGTGCGGTCCAATCCAATCCAATAATAGTCCAGTCGGTCAATGGTCCAGTGTCCACTGGTCAGTCCAGTCTGGTCAGCCCAGTCCAATAGTCTATCTGCTGGTCTGGTCCATTGTTTATCCTATTATTCTATTCTGTCCAGTCCAGTCCAGTCAGTCCAATAGTCTATTCCAGTCCAGTTCTGACTATCCTACTATCCTATTCTATTCCAGTCCAGTCCAGTGCAGTCAATAGTCGGTCCAATAGTCTCTGTTCTTTTCCAGTCGGTCCATTATTGCACTATCCTACTATCCTGGATTCTATTCCAGTCCAGTCAGTCCAGTCCAGTCCAGTCCGGTCAATCCAGTCTATTCTTTCCAGTCCAGTCCATTGTTGTCTATATCCTATCTATCCAGTTCAGTCTGGATCAGTGCGGAATCCAGTGGTCAGTCCAGTCTATTCTCCAGTCAGTTCATTAGTCCTCCTCTCCTCTCCTCTCCTATCCAGTCCAGTCAATTATTGTATCCTATCCTATTCTATTCTGGTCCAGTCCAGTCAGTCGGTCAGTCCATCGGTCCTGTCTAATCCATCAGTCAGTCAGTCCAATCCAGTCTATTCTGGTCCAGTTCATTGTTTATCCTCTCCTCTCTCTATTCTGTTCAGTCCAGTCCGGTCAGTCGGTCAGTGATCCAATCCAATAATCGGTCAGTCCAGTCCAGTCCAATCCAGTCTATTCTTTCCGTCCAGTATTTTCCTGTCTATTCTATTGGTCCAGTGCGGTCCGGTCCAGTGCAGTCCGGTCAATCCAGTCTGGTCAGTCCAGTCTATTCTTTCCAATCCATTATTGTATCTGGACTACTGTTCTATTCCAGTCCAGTCGGTCCAGTGCAGTCCAATCCAATCAATCCAAGGTCAGTCTCAGTCCAGTCGATAGTCCAATAGTCCAGTCAGTCTAGTCCAGTCAGTCAATCCAGTCTACTGCTGGTCTGGTCCATTATTTTATCCTATTCTACTATTCTATTCCAGTCCAGTCAGTCCAGTCAGTCCAATCCAGTCCTGTCTAATAATAGTAGTCCAGAATAGTCTATTCTTTGGTCCAGTTCATTACTATACTACTATCCTATTCTATTGGTCCAGTCCAGTGCAGTCAATAGTCCAGTCCAATCCAGTCTATTCTGTCCAGTCCATTATTGCACTACTACTATCCTATTCTGTCAGTCAGGTGTCAGTCGGACTGGTCCTGTCTAATCCAGTCCAGTCCAGTCTAATAATCCAGTCCAGTCCAGTCCAGTCCAATCCAGTCTATTCTTTGATCCAGTCCATTATTTTTACTACTGTATCCTGGACTGTCCAGTCTAGTCAGTCAGACTGGTCCAATGGACTCCAGTGTCCATTGGACTGTCTCTGTCCTGTTCTGTTGGAGTGTGGAGTGCTGTGGTCAGTCGGAGTCCAGTCGGCAATCCAGTCAGTCTGGTCAGTCCAGTCTATTCTTTGGTCAGTGCATTATTGTCCTGTACTACTGGACTGGACTGGACTGCACTGGACTGGACTGCCTGGACTGGACTGGAATAAATAGATAGGATAGCAGGATATAATGGACTGGACAAATAGACTGGATTGGACTGACTGGACTGGACTGGACTGGTTTGAATAGACTGGACTGGACTGGACTGGACTGGACTGGATTAGTTCTGGATTACTGGATTGGACTGGATACTGGACTGACTGGACTGGAATAGGATAGGGTGGATATATAGGACAATAATGGACTGGACAGACTGGATGGACTGACTGGACCATGATTGGACAGGACTGGATTGGACCTGCAATACAGTAGAATAGGATAGCATAGATAAATAGACTGGACTGGATTGGACTGGACTGGACTGGACTGGAACAGAAATGGTTAGATGGATAAAATAATGAACTGGACCGAAAGAATACTGGATTGGACTGGACTGCACTGGACTGGACTGACTGGATTGGACTGTACTGCACTGGAATAGAATAGGATAGCTGGATAAAAAATGGACTGTGGACTGGACTGGATTGGACATTGGACTGGACTGGATTGGACTGGACTGGAATAGAATAGACTAGACTGGATATGGATAGATGCAATATGGACTGGACTGGAAAGATACTGGATTGGACTGACTGGATTGGACTGGACTGGAATAGAATAGATAAGGATAGATAAAATAATGAACTGGACTGGAAGAATACTGGATTGGACTAGACTGGATTGGACTGGACTGGACTGGAATGGACTTCACTGGACTGCACTGGAATAGAATAGGATAGCATAGGATAAAATAATGGACTGGACCTGAGCGAATAGACTGGATTGGACCAATCCAGTCCAATCCAGTCCAGTCCAGTCCAGTCTATTCTTTCCAGTCCAGTCCATTACTGCATCCTATCCTACCCTATCCTATTCTATTCCAGTCCAGTCCAGTCCAGTCCAGTCCAATCCAGTCTATTCTTTCCAGTCCAGTCCATTATTGTATCCTCTCCTCTCCTCTCCTCTCCTATCCAGTCCAGTCAATTATTGTATCCTATCCTACCGTATCCTATTCTAGTCCAGTCCAGTCCAGTCCAGTCCAGTCCTATCCAGTCCTGTCTAATCCATTCCAGTCCAGTCCAGTCCAATCCAGTCCTGTCTGGTCCAGTCATTGATCCTGGACTTCTCCTGGACTCCTGTTCTATTCCAGTCCAGTCCAGTCGGTCCAGTCAGTCAGTGCAATAGTCAATCCAATCCAGTCAGTCCAGTCCAATGGTCTATTCTTTCCGGTCCAGGATTATTTTATCCTATGCTATCCTATTCTATTCCAGTCCAGTCCGGTCAGTCCAGTGCAATCAGTCCAATAGTCTAGTCCAGTCCAGTCTATTCTCCAGTCCAATCCATTATTGTATCCTGGATCCTGGACTATCCTATTCTATTCAGTCCAGTCCAGTCAGTGCAGTCCAATCCAATAACTGGTCAGTCCAATCCAGTCCAGTCCATCCAGTCCAGTCCAGTCCAGTCTGTCCAGTCAGTCCAGTCCAGTCACTGGATGGTCAGTCCATTATTTTGCTACTGTCTATTCTATTCCAGTCCAGTCAGTCCAGTCAGTCCAATAGTCCTGTCTAATAATCCAGTCAGTCCAGTCCAATCCAGTCTATTCTTTGGTCCAGTTCATTATTTTGTCCTACTGATCCTATTCTATTGGTCAGTCAGTGCGGTCCAGTCGGTCCAGTCCAGTGATTACTGGTCAGTCCATTATTGATCCCTGCTATCCTATTCTGTTAGTCCAGTCCAGTCCAGTCGGTCAGTCCAGTAGTCTATTCTTTCCAGTCCAGTCCATTGACTGTCCTATCCTATCCTATCCTGTCCTATTCCAGTCGGTCAGTGGTCCAGTAGAATCCAGTCCAGTCCAGTGAGTCTATTCTGGGTCCAGTTCATTATTTTATCCTCTCTCCTCTCCTCTCCTATCCAGTCAGTCAATTATTGTCTGTCTAGTCCTATTCTGGTGGAGTCAGTCCAGTCCAGTCCAGGTCCTGGTCAATCCATAGTCCAGTCCAGTCCAATCCAGTCTATTCTGGTCCAGTTCATTATTTTATCCTGTTCCTCCTATTCTGTTGGTCCAGTGCAGTCCAGTGGTGCAGTCCAGTCCAATCCAGTCTGGTCCAGTCCAGTCTATTCTTTCCAGTCCAATCCATTGGACTACTACTATTCTATTGGTCCAGTCTGGTCAGTGCACTGTCCAGTCAGTCAGGATCCAGTCTACTTTCCAAGGTCCATTATTGTACTCTCCTCTCCTCTCCTACTGGATTGTTGACTGTCCTGGACTGGACTGGTCCAGTGGTCCAGTCCAGTCCAGTCCAGTCCTGTCAATCCATTAGTCAGTGGTCCAATCCAGTCTATTCTTTGGTCCAGTTCATTATTTGTCCTGTCCTCTCCTATTCTGTTCCAGTCCAGTCGGTCAGTCAGTCCAGTCTGTCAATAATCCAGTCCAGTCAGTCAGTCAGTCTATTCTTTGGTCCAGTTATTTTTGTCCTATGCTGTCCTATTCTATTGGTCCAGTAGGTAGTCCAGTGCATGGTCCAATAGTCTGGTCAGTCCAGTATTCTTTCCAGTCCAATCCATTATTGTCCTACTACTGTCTATTCCAGTCCAGTCCAGTCCAGTGCAGTCCAATCAATAATCCAATCCAGTCAGTCAGTCCAATCCAGTCCAGTCGCATCCACTGGTCAGTCCAGTCTGTAAGTCCAATCCAGTCTGTCTGTGGTCAGTCCATTATTTTACTATTCTATTTTGCTATTCAGTCCAGTCCAGTCAGTCCAATCCAGTCTATTCTTTCCAGTCCAGTTCATTAACTATCCTACTATCCTATTCTATTCAGTCCAGTCCAGTGCAGTCCAATAGTCAGTCCAATAGTCTATTCTTTCCGTCCAGTCCATTATTGATCCTATCTACTATCCTATTCTGTTCAGTCCATTGGTCCAGTCCAGTCCAGTCCAATGGTCTATTCTGGTCCAGTCCATTGTATCTATCCTATCCTATCCTATCCTATTCCAGTCAGTTCAGTGCGGTCCAGTGCAGAATCCAGTCAGTCAGTCCAATCCAGTCTATTCTAGTCCAGTTCATTTTATCCTCTCCTTTCCTCTCTGAATAGTCAATTATTGTATCCATCCAGTACTATTCGGTCAGTCCAGTGGTCAGTCCGGTCCATGGTCCTGTCAATCCATAGTCGGTCAGTCCAATCCAGTCTATTCTGGACTTTATTTTACTGTTCTCCTCTCCTATTCTATTCCAGTCAGTGGTCAGTCCAGTCCAGTAATCCAATCCAATCCAGTCCAATAGTCCAGTCCAGTAGTCCAATCCAGTCTATTCTGGTCCAGTCCATTATTTTATCCTATCCTATTCTATTCCAGTCCAGTGCAGTCCAGTCCAGTCCAGTCAGTCCAATAGTCTGGACTGGACTGGACTGGATTGGACTGGATTGGATTGGACTGGACTGGACTGACTGACTGGATTGGAATAGAATAGGATAGGGTAGGATAGGATGCAATAATGGACTGGACTGGTCAGTCCGGTCCAATGGACTGGACTGGACTGGTCCAGTCCATTATTTTATCCTATTCTATCCTATTCTATTCAGTCCAGTCCAGTCAATCCAGTCCTGTCTAATCCAGTCCAGTGCAGTCCAATAGTCTGGACTGGACTGGATTGACTGGACTGACTGTCCTATTCTATTCCAGTCCAGTGCAGTCCAATAGTCCAGTCCATCCAGTCTATTCTTTCCAGTCCAGTCCATTGACTACTGGACTATCCTATTCTATTCAGTCCAGTCGGTCCAGTCCAGTAGTCCAATGGACTGGACTAGACTGGACTGGTCCAGTCCAGTAATCCAATCCAGTCAGTCAGTAGTCCAATAGTCTGGACTGGACTTGACTGGACTGTACTGGACTGGACTGGTCAGTCCAGTCCAGTAGTCCAATGGACTGGACTGGTCCAGTCCATTATTGCATCCTATCCTACCTATCCTATTCATTCCAGTCCAGTCAGTCAGTGGTCAGTCCAGTCAGTCAGTGGTCAGTCCAGTCAATCCAGTCCAATCCAGTCAGTCAGTCAGTCAGTCTGGACTGGATTAGACTGGACTGGATTGACTGGACTGACTGACTGGACTGGACTGGACTGAACTGGACTGGACTGACTGGACTGAATAGAATAGGATAGGATAAAATAATGAACTGGACTGGAAAGAATAGACTGGATTGGACTGACTGACTGGACTAGACTGGACTGAACTGGACTGGACTGGACTGGACTGACTGGACTGATTGGACTGGATTAGACTGGACTGACTGGACTGAACTGGACTGGAATAGGATAGGATAAAATAATGGACTGGACTGGAAAGAATAGACTGGATTGGACTGACTGGATTACTGACTGGACTGGATTGGACTGGACTTGACTTGACTGGAATAGAATAGGATAGCATAGGATAAAAAAATGAACTGGACCGGAAAGAATAGACTGGATTGGACTGGACTGGACTGGACTGGATTAAACAGGACAGGATTGGACTGGATTGGACTGGACTGGACTGGACTGGAATAGAATAGGATAGCATAGGATAAAATAATGAACTGGACCGAAAAGAATAGACTGGACTGCACTGGACTGGACTGGACTGGATTAGACAGGACTAGATTGGACTGGACTGGACTGGACTGGAATAGAATAGGATAGGGTAGGATAGGATGCAATAATGGACTGGACTGGACTGGACTAGACTGGACTGGACTGGACTGGATTGGACTGGACTGGACTGCACTGGACTGGACTGGACTGGATTAGACAGGACTAGATTGGACTGGACTGGACTGGACTGGAATAGAATAGGATAGGGAAGGATAGGATGCAATAATGGACTGGACTGGACTGGACTGGACTGGACTGGACTGGACTGGAATAGAATAGGGTAGGGTAGGATAGGATAAAATAATGAACTGGACCGGAAAGAATAGACTGGATTGGACTGGATTGCACTGGACTGGACTGGACTGGATTGGACTGCACTGCACTGCACTGGAATAGAATAGGATAGCATAGGATAAAAAAATGCACTGGACTGGACTGGACTGGACTGGACTGGAATAGAATAGGATAGGGTAGGATAGGGTAGGATAGGATGCAATAATGGACTGTCCAGTCCAGTCCAGTCCAGTGCAATCCAATCCAATCCAATCCAATCCAGTCCAGTCCAGTCCAATCCAGTCTATTCTTTCCGGTCCAGGCCATTATTTTATCCTATGCTATCCTATTCTATTCCAGTCCAGTGCAGTCCAGTCCAGTGCAGTCCAGTAGTCCAATGGATAGTCAGTCAGTCTGGACTGTCCAATCCATTATTGTACTACTGGACTGGATTCTGGATTCCAGTCAGTCAGTCCAGAATAATAATAGTCAGTCAGTCAGTCAATGGTCAGTCAGTCCAGTCGGTCCAGTCAGTCAGTCAGTCCAATAGTCTGGACTGGACTGGACTGGTCCATTATTTTGTCTATTCTATCCTATTCTATTCAGTGGTCAGTGGTCAGTCAGTCCAGTGGACTGTCTAATCCAGTGGTCCAGTCCAGTCAATAGTCTATTCTTTGGTCCAGTTCATTATTTTGTCCTATCCTGGACTGGACTAGACTGGATTGGACTGACTGGATTGGAATAGTCAGTCAATAGTCTATTCTTTGGTCCAGTCCATTATTGTATCCTATCCTACTATCCTATTCTGGATTGGTCCAGTCCAGTCAGTCTGGACTGGACTGTCTAATCCAGTCAGTGGTCAATAATGGTCAGTCAGTCTGGTCAGTCCAGTCCAATCCAGTCCTGTCTAATAATGGTCAGTCCAGTCAATAGTCTATTCTGGTCCAGTCCATTATTTTATCCTGGACTGTTCAGTCCAGTCCAATCAGTCAATCAGTCCAGTCCAATCCTGTCCTGTCTGGTCAGTCCAGTCCAGTCCAATAGTCTATTCCGGTCCAGTTCATTATTTTGTCCTATCCTACTATCCTATTCTATTAGTCCAGTCCAGTCGGTCCAATCCGGTCAGTCCAATAGTCTATTCTTTCCAGTCGGGATTGACTGGACTGTCCTATTCTATTCAGTCCAGTCAGTCCAGTCGGTCAGTACTGGACTGTCTAATAGTCCAGTCCGGTCTAATAATGGTCCAGTCCAGTCAGTCTGGAGTCCAGTAATCCAGTCCTGTCTAATCAATCCAGTCGGTCAGTCCAATGGACTGCTGGTCCAGTCCATTATTTTATCCTATGCTATCCTATTCTATTGGTGGTCAATGGTCAGTCAGTCCAATCCAGTCCTGTCTAATAATGGTCAGTCCAGTCCAATGGTCAGTCAGTCCGGTCAGTCCAATAGTCTGGTCAGTCCAGTCAGTGCAGTCCAATCCATTATTGTACTATCCTACTATCCTATTCTATTCAGTGGTCCAGTCCACTAGTGGGTCAGTCAATCAATCCAGTCCAGTCCAATCCAGTCAGTCAATGGTCAGTCAGTCAGTCTAGTCAGTGGTCCAATCCAGTCTATCTGCTGGGTCAGTCCATTATTTTATCCTATTCTATCCTATTCTATTCCAGTCGGTCAGTCCAGTCGGTCAGTCCAATCCAGTCCTGTCTAATCCAATCCAGTCAGTCCAATCCAATCCAGTCTATTCTTTCCGGTCCAGTTCATTATTTTATCCTATCCTACCTATCCTATTCTATTCAGTCCAGTCCAATAGTCCAGTCCAATGGACTGGACTGGTCCAGTCAGTCAATAGTCTATTCTTTCCAGTCAGTCCAGTGGACTGGACTGTACTGACTGGATTGGATTGGACTGCACTGGACTGGTCCAGTCAGTCCAGTCAGTCCAGTCAGTCAATCCAGTCGGTCAGTCCAGTCCAGTCTATTCTTTCCGGTCCAGTTCATTATTTTATCCTATCCTATTCTATTCCAGTCCAGTGTAGTCCAGTCCAATAGTCTGGACTGGACTGGTCCAGTCAGTCCAGTCAGTCCAATCCAGTTTATTCTTTCCGGTCCAGTTCATTATTTTATCCTATGCTATCCTATTCTATTCCAGTCGGTCAGTCCAGTCAATCCAGTCCTGTCAATCCAGTCAGTCAATCCAGTCTATTCTTTGGTCCAGTCCATTATTTTATCCTATCCTATTCTATTCCAGTCGGTCAGTCCAGTCGGTCAGTCCAGTGCAGTCCAATCCAGTCAATCCAATCCAATCCAGTCAGTCCGGTCAGTCCAGTCCGGTCCAGTCAGTCCAATGGACTGGATTGACTGGACTGGTCCAGTCCATTATTTTATCCTATGCTATCCTATTCTATTCAGTCCAGTCCAGTCGGTGCGGTCAGTCCAGTGCGGTCAGTCCAGTCGGTCAATAGGATGGGGTGGGATAGGATAATGGACTGGACTGGACTACTGGATTGGACTGACTGACTGGACTGGACTGGACTGGAATAGGATAGCAGGATAAAATAATGGACTGGACTGGAAAATAGACTGGATTGGACTGGACTGACTGGACTGGAATGGACTGGATTGACTGGACTGGGTGGACTGGACTACTGGACTGGACTGACTGGACAGGACTGGATTGGACTGACTGGACTGAACTGGACTGGACCGGAATAGGAGAGGAGAGGATAAACTAGTGAACTGGACCAGAAAAATAGACTGGACTGATTGGACTGGACTACTGGACTGACTGGACTGACTGGACTGACTGACTGGACTGGATTGACAGGACTGGATTGTACTGGACCAGACTGGACTGGACTGGACTGGAATAGAATAGGATAGGGTAGGATAGGATAAAATAATGGACTGGACTGGAAAGAATAGACTTGATTGGACTAGACTGGATTGGACTGGACTGGACTGGACTGCACTGGACTGAATAGAATAGGATAGGGTAGGATAGGATAAAATAATTAACTGGACTGAATAGACTGGATTGGATTGGACTGAACTGGATTGACAGGACTGGATTGGACTGGACTGGACTGGACTGGACTGGAATAGGATAGGATAGGATAAAATAATGGACTAGACCTGAGCAGATAGACTGGATTGGACTGGACTGGACTGACTGACTGACTGGACTGGATGACTGGACTGGATTGGACTGACTGACTGGACTGGACTGGATTGGATTGGATTGGACTGCACTGGAGTGGACTGGACTGGACTGGAATAGAATAGGATAGGGTAGGATAGGATACAATAATGGATTGGACTGGAAAGTATAGACTGGATTGGACTAGACTGGATTGGACTGGACTGGACTGGATTGGACTGGACTGGACTGGATTGGATTAGACAGGACTGGATTGGACTGGACTGGACTGGACTGGAATAGAATAGGATAGCATAGGATAAAATAATGAACTGTACCGGAAAGAATAGACTGGATTGTACTGGACTGGACTGGACTGGATTAGACAGGACAGGATTGGACTGGATTGGACTGGATTGGAATAGAATAGGATAGAATAGGATAAAATAATGGACTGGACCGGAAAGAATAGACTGGATTGGACTGGACTGGACTGGATTAGACAGGACTGGATTGGACTGGACTGGACTAGACTGGACTGGACTGGACTGGACTGGACTGGACTGCACTGGACTGGACTGGATTAGACAGGACTAGATTGGACTGGACTGGACTGGACTGGACTGGAATAGAATAGGATAGGGTAGGATAGGATGCAATAATGGACTGGACTGGAAAGAATAGACTGGATTGGACTGGACTGGATTGGACTGCACTGGACTGGACTGGAATAGAATAGGATAGGGTAGGATAGGATAAAATAATGAACTGGACCGGAAAGAATAGACTGGATTGGACTGGACTGGACTGGATTGGATTAGACAGGACTGGATTGGACTGGACTGGACTGGACTGGACTGGAATAGAATAGGATAGAATAGGATAAAATAATGGACTAGACCTGAGCAGATAGACTGGATTGGACTGGACTGGACTGGACTGGACTGGACTTGTCTGGGTGCGACTGGACTGGATTGGACTGGACTGGATTGGATTGGATTGGACTGCACTGGATTGGACTACACTGGACTAGTCTGGACCGGAATAGGAGAGGAGAGGAGAGGATAAACTAGTGAACTGGACCAGAAAGAATAGACTGGATTGGACTGGACTGGACTGCACTGGATTGGACTGGACTGGACTGCACTGGACTGTACTGGACTGGATTAGACAGGACTAGATTGGACTGTACTGGACTGGACTGGACTGGAATAAAATAGGATAGGGTAGGATAGGATGCAATAATGGACTGGACTGGAAAGAATAGACTGGATTGGACTGGACTGGACTGGACGGGACGGGACTGGATTGGACTGCACTGGACTGGACTGGAATAGAATAGGATAGGGTAGGATAGGATAAAATAATTAACTGGACCGGAAAGCATAGACTGGATTGGATTGGACTGAACTGGATTGGATTAGACAGGACTGGATTGGACTGGACTGGACTGGACTGGACTGGAATAGAATAGGATAGAATAGGATAAAATAATGGACTAGACCTGAGCAGATAGACTGGATTGGACTGGACTGGACTAGACTGGACTGGACTGGACTGGATGTGACTGGATTGGATTGGACTGGACTGGACTGGACTGGATTGGATTGGATTGGATTGGACTGCACTGGAGTGGACTGGACTGGACTGGAATAGAATAGGATAGGATAGGGTAGGATAGGATACAATAATGGATTGGACTGGAAAGTATAGACTGGATTGGACTAAACTGGATTGGACTGGGCTGGACTGGATTGGACTGGACTGGACTGGATTGGATTAGACAGGACTGGATTGGACTGGACTGGACTGGACTGGAATAGAATAGGATAGCATAGGATAAAATAATGAACTGTACCGGAAAGAATAGACTGGATTGTACTGGACTGGACTGGACTGGATTAGACAGGACAGGATTGGACTGGATTGGACTGGATTGGAATAGAATAGGATAGAATAGGATAAAATAATGGACTGGACCGGAAAGAATAGACTGGATTGGACTGGACTGGACTGGATTAGACAGGACTGGATTGGACTGGACTGGACTAGACTGGACTGGACTGGACTGGACTGGACTGCACTGGACTGGACTGGATTAGACAGGACTAGATTGGACTGGACTGGACTGGACTGGACTGGAATAGAATAGGATAGGGTAGGATAGGATGCAATAATGGACTGGACTGGAAAGAATAGACTGGATTGGACTGGACTGGATTGGACTGCACTGGACTGGACTGGAATAGAATAGGATAGGGTAGGATAGGATAAAATAATGAACTGGACCGGAAAGAATAGACTGGATTGGACTGGACTGGACTGGATTGGATTAGACAGGACTGGATTGGACTGGACTGGACTGGACTGGACTGGAATAGAATAGGATAGAATAGGATAAAATAATGGACTAGACCTGAGCAGATAGACTGGATTGGACTGGACTGGACTAGACTGGACTGGACTGGACTGGATGCGACTGGACTGGATTGGACTGGACTGGATTGGATTGGATTGGACTGCACTGGACTGGACTGGACTGGAATAGAATAGGATAGGGTAGGATAGGATACAATAATGGATTGGACTGGACTGGAATAGAATAGGATAGGGTAGGATAGGATACAATAATGGATTGGACTGGAAAGAATAGACTGGACTGGACTAGACTGGATTGGACTGGACTGCACTGGACTGGACTGCACTGGACTGGAATAGAATAGGATAGCATAGGATAAAATAATGGCCTGGACCAGTGCAGTCCAGACCAGTGCAGTCCAGTCAATCAGTCCAGTCAATCCAATCAGTCAGTCAATCCAGTCTAGTCAGTCAGTCCAATCAGTCCAGTCTATTCGCTCAGGTCCAGTCCATTATTTTATCCTATGCTATCCTATTCTGTTCAGTGCAGTCAGTGCAGTCCAGTTCAGTCCAGTCAGTCAATCCAGTCTAGTCCAATCCAGTTTATTCTTTCGGTCCAGTTCATTATTTTATCCTATCCTACCCTATCCTATTCTATTCCAGTGCAGTCCAATCAGTCCAGTCGGTCCAGTCCAGTCTATTCTTTCCGGTCAGTCCAGTCCATTATTGCATCCTATCTACCCTATCCTACCCTATCCTATTCTGTTCAGTCCAGTCAGTCCAGTCGGTCAGTCCAGTCAATCCAGTCCAGTCAGTCCAGTTCATTATTTTATCCTATGCTATCCTATCTATTCTATTCCAGTGCAGTGCAGTGCAGTCAGTCGGTCAGTCAGTCAGTCCAGTCGGTCAATCCAGTCCAGTCTATTCTTTCCGGTCCAGTTCATTATTTTATCCTATCCTACCTATCCTATTCTATTCCAGTCAGTCGGTCCAGTCAGTCGGTCCAGTCAGTCCAGTCCATTATTGCATCCTATCCTACCCTATCCTATTCTATTCCAGTCCAGTCGGTCAGTCCAATCTAGTCCTGTCTAATCCAGTCAGTCCAGTCAGTCCAGTCGGTCAGTCCAGTCCAGTCGGTCAGTCGGTCAGTCCAGTCTAGTCAGTCAGTCCATTATTGCATCTATCCTACCCTATCCTATTCTATTCAGTCAGTCCAGTGCAGTCCAGTCAGTCCAATCAGTCCAGTCAGTCAGTCTGGTCAGTCAGTCAGTCAGTCAATCAGTCCTGTCTAATCAGTCCAGTCCAGTCCAGTCCAATCCAGTCTATTTTTTCGGTCCAGTCCATTATTTTATCCTATGCTATCCTATTCTATTCAGTCAGTCAGTCAGTCAATCCAGTCAATCTAATCCAGTCAGTCAGTCAGTCAATCCAGTCTATTCTTTTCGGTCCAGTTCATTATTTTATCCTATGCTATCCTATTCTATTCCAGTCCAGTCCAGTCCAGTCCAATCCAGTCCAATCCTGTCCTGTTTAATCCAGTCCAGTCCAGTCCAGTCCAATCCAGTCTATTCTTTCCGGTCCAGTTCATTTTTTTATCCTATGCTATCCTATTCTATTCCAGTAAAGTCAGTCCAATCTAGTCCTGTCTAATCCAATCGGTCCAGTCCAGTCCAATCCAGTCTATTTTTTCGGTCCAGTCCATTATTTTATCCTATCATATCCTACCCTATCCTATTCTATTCCAGTCCAGTCCAGTCTAGTCAGTCCAGTCAGTCAATCCAGTCAGTCTGGTCAGTCCAGTCCAATCCAGTCTATTTTTTCGGTCCAGTTCATTATTTTATCCTATCTATTCTATTCCAGTCAGTCCAGTGCAGTCCATTCCAGTCCAGTCAGTCAATCAGTCAGTCAATCCAGTTTATTCTTTCGGTCCAGTTCAGTGCAGTCCAATCCAATCAGTCCAGTCTATTCTTTCGGTCCAGTCCAGTCGGTCAATCCAGTCAGTCTAGTCCAGTCCATTATTGCATCCTATCTACCCTATCCTACCTATCCTATTCTATTCAGTCCAGTCGGTCCAGTCAGTCAGTCCAGTCAGTCAATCAGTCCAGTCGGTCAGTCCAGTTCATTATTTTATCCTATGCTATCTATTCTATTCAGTCCAGTGCAGTGCAGTCAATCCAGTCAGTCCAGTCAGTCCAATCAGTCCAATAGTCTATTCTTTCGGTCCAGTTCATTATTTTATCCTATCCTATTCTATTCAGTCAGTCCAGTCAGTCCAGTCAGTCAGTCCATTATTGCATCCTATCCTACCTATCCTGTTCTGTTGGTCCAGTCCAGTCAGTCCAATCTAGTCCAGTCCAGTCGGTCAGTCCAGTCAGTCGGTCCAGTCAGTCAGTGCAGTCAGTCAGTCCAGTCCAGTCTGGTCAGTCCAGTCAGTCCATTATTTTATCTATGCTATCCTATCCTATTCTATTCCAGTCCAGTCCAGTGCGGTCAGTCAGTCAAGTCCAGTCCAGTCCAATCAGTCCAGTCGGTCAGTCCAATCCAGTCCTGTCTAATCAGTCAGTCAGTCAATCCAATCCAGTCTATTCTTTCGGTCCAGTCATTATTTTATCCTATCCTATTCTATTCAGTCCAGTCAGTCGGTCCAGTCAGTGCAGTCAATCCAATCCAGTCTAGTCAGTCCAGTCTATTCTTTCCGGTCCAGTTCATTATTTTATCTATGCTATCCTATTCTGTTCAGTCCAGTCCAGTCAGTCAATCAGTCCAATCCAGTCCAGTTCAGTCCAGTCGGTCAGTCCAGTCGGTCAGTCCAATCAGTCTATTCTTTCCGGTCCAGTTCATTATTTTATCTATGCTATCCTATTCTATTCCAGTCAAGTCAGTCCAATCCAGTCCTGTCTAATCCAGTCAGTCCAGTGCAGTCCAGTCCAATAGTCTATTCTTTCGGTCCAGTCCATTATTTTATCCTATGCTATCCTATTCTATTCAGTCCAGTCCAGTCAGTTCAGTTCAGTCAGTCAATCCAATCCAGTCAATCAGTCCAATCCAGTCAGTCCAGTCAGTCAGTCAGTCGGTCCAGTCAGTCCAGTCAATCCAGTCCAGTCGGTCAATCCAGTCCTGTCTAATCAGTCAGTCCAGTCCATTATTTTATCCTATCCTATCCTATTCTATTCCAGTCCAGTCCAGTGCAGTGCAGTCCAGTCCAGTCCAATAGGATAGGGTAGGATAGGATACAATAATGGACTGGACTGGAAAGAATAGACTGGACTGGACTAGACTAGACTGGATTGAACTGGATTGGACTGGACTGGACTGGACTGGACAGCACTGGACTACACTGGACTGGAATAGAATAGGATAGGGTAGGATAGGATACAATAATGGACTGGACTGGAAAGAATAGCCTGGATTGGACTAGACTGGTCTGGACTGGACTAGACTGGAATAGAATAGGATAGCATAGGATAAAATAATGGACTGGACCGGAAAGAATAGACTGGATTGGACTGGACTGGACTGGACTGGATTGGATTAGACTGGACTGGACTGGATTAGACAGGACTAGATTGGACTGGACTGGACTGGACTTGACTGGACTGGAATAGAATAGGATAGGGTAGGATAGGATGCAATAATGGACTGGACTGGAAAGAATAGACTGGATTGGACTGGACTGGATTGGACTGCACTGGACTGGACTGGAATAGAATAGGATAGGGTAGGATAGGATAAAATAATGAACTGGACCGGAAAGAATAGACTGGATTGGACTGGACTGGATTGGACTGGACTGCACTGGACTGCACTGGACTGCACTGGACTGGAATAGAATAGGATAGCATAGGATAAAATAATGGACTGGACCGGAAAGAATAGACTGGATTGGACTGGACTGGACTGGATTGGATTAGACAGGACTGGATTGGACTGGACTGGACTGGACTGAACTGGAATAGAATAGGATAGGGTAGGATAGGATACAATAATGGACTGGACTGGAAAGAATAGACTGGACTGGACTAGACTGGATTGGACTGGACTGGACTGCACTGGACTGCACTAGACTGGACTGGAATAGAATAGGATAGCATAGGATAAAATAATGGACTGGACCGGAAAGAATAGAATGGATTAGACTGGACTGGACTGGACTGGATTGGATTGGATTGCACTGGACTGCACTGCACTGGAATAGAATAAAATAGGGTAGGATAGGATAAAATAATGGACTGGACTGGAAAGAATAGACTGGATTGGACTGGACTGCACTGAACTGGACTGGATTGGACTGCAATGGACTGGACTGGAATAGAATAGGATAGGGTAGGATAGGATAGAATAATGAATTGGACCGGAAAGAATAAACTGGATTGGACTGGACTGGACTGGATTGGATTAGACAGGACTGGATTGGACTGCACTGGACTGGACTGGAATAGAATAGGATAGCATAGGATAAAATAATGGACTGGACCTGAGCTAATAGACTGGATTGGACTGGACTGGACTAGACTGGACTGGACTGGACTGGACTGGATTGGACTGGACTGGATTGGATTAGACAGTACTGGATTGGACTGGACTGGAATGGAATAGAATAGGATAGGGTAGGATAGGATAAAATAATGAACTGGACCGGAAAGAATAGACTGGACTGGACTGGACTGGACTGGACTGGACTGGACTGGACTGGACTGGAATAGAATAGGATAGGGTAGGATAGGATACAATAATGGATTGGACTGGAAAGAATAGACTGGACTGGACTAGACTGGATTGGACTGGACTGCACTGGACTGGACTGCACTGGACTGGAATAGAATAGGATAGCATAGGATAAAATAATGGCCTGGACCGGAAAGAATAGACTGGATTGGACTGGACTGGACTGGATTGGATTGGATTGGATTGGACTGCACTGGACTGGACTGGACTGGAATAGAATAGGATAGGGTAGGATAGGATACAATAATGGATTGGACTGGAAAGAATAGACTGGACTGGACTAGACTGGATTGGACTGGACTGGACTGCACTGGACTGCACTAGACTGGACTGGAATAGAATAGGATAGCATAGGATAAAATAATGGACTGGATTGGACTGCACTGGACTGGACTGGAATAGGATAGGGTAGGTTAGGATACAATAATGGAGTGGACTGGAAAAAATAGACTGGATTGGAAAGGACTGGATTGGACTACACTGGACTGGTCTGGACCGGAATAGAATAGGATAGCATAGGATAAAATAATGGCCTGGACCGGAAAGAATAGACTGGATTGGACTGGACTGGACTGGATTGGATTGGATTGGATTGCACTGGACTGGACTGGACTGGACTGGACTGGAATAGAATAGGAGAGGAGAGGAGAGGATAAAATAATGAACTGGACCGGAAAGAATAGACTGGATTGGACTGGACTGGACTGGAATGGATTAGACAGGACTGGATTGGACTGGACTGGACTGGACTGGACTGGACTGGAATAGAATAGGATAGGGTAGGATAGGATACAATAATGGACTGGACTGGAAAGAATAGACTGGATTGGACTGGACTGGACTGGACTGGACTGGACTGGAATAGAATAGTATAGCATAGGATAAAATAATGGACTGGACTGGAAAGAATAGACTGGACTGGACTGGACTGGATCGGAGTGGACTGGAATAGAATAGGATAGCATAGGATAAAATAATGGACTGGACCGGAGCGAATAGACTGGATTGGACTGGACTGGACTGGTCTCCTGCTCGAGCAGGGGGTTGGACTAGAGGACTCCCAAGGTCCCTTTCAGCTCTGTTATTCTAAGCTCTACTTCTATCCCATTTTCCTGACCCTTCCTGCTCACCTTCTGTCTGCTGCTGATGTTTGCAAATCCTCCATTGTGGTTCCTCTGGTAGATGACTGGTTTCCAACTTTTTCCCGAATTATCCATATTCTTTACCTAACAATATCGAACTAAGGAGAAATTTCCTGACAGTGAGAACAATTAACCAGTGGAACAACCTGCCTCCAAAAGTTCGGGGCGGTTCGAATCCCTTAGTACAGGTCCCCTGCGTGAGTAAGGGGTTGGACTAGATGATCTCCGAGGTCCCTTCCAACCCTGTTGTTGTTACCCCAAGTTATAAATGCTCCAAAACTGGAAGTTTTTAAGAAGAGGTTGGATAACCATTTGTCTGAAGTGGTGCAGGGTTTCCTGCCTGACTAGAAGACCTCCAAGGTCCCTTCCAACTCTGTTATTCTATTCTATTCTATTCTATTCTATTCTATTCTATTCTATTCTATTCTATTCTATTCTATTCTAATATTAAACCCTGTTCATTCACCATTTATCGGACACCCCCCTTCCCCTAAAGCAGAGATACGATGATGGTTCCCCGTTTAACAAGAGAGGCTGAATTTACCCCCCTCCCCATGTTTGTGACCATGGGAAGAAATCATTATTCAACAGCCTCTGACATAACTGTCCATCAGCACAGCACCATCTAATTTTCCCACTTTTTAAAATATATATATATATATGAAAACATGCATCCCTGCAGAATTACGTAAGTACACGCTCCGGTTTCACGACAGAGGTCCATTGCAACGCATGACTCCATCTCGGGATCGGGGGTATGGCAGGAGATGTGCAAAGGCAACTGTTTCTCTCCCCCCACCACTGAAAACTGGAAGACTGCACCTGAAGGGGGAGGTTCCATCTCCTGCAGTGGTCACTCGCGGCTAGGTGGATTTGCTGGTGGCTAATAGGCAGAATGCTTCCTTGCATGGTTTCCTTTGAGCTATGTTAGTATTATCTGTGTTTCCTTTTGTGTGAATTAAAAGGAGGGGGAGGGGGAGGAGGAAGACTGTGGGGTCCTTGGTGCTCTCTGAGCTCGGTGGTTTTCTTGCAGACGTTTCATGACCCAACTAGGGAAGAGCATCAGTGCTAGAAGGGAAGAGGGGTTGTGGATGGGGGGAGGAGGAGGAGGAGGAAGAGGAGGAGGACTGTGGGGTCCTGGGTGCTCTCTGAGCTTGGTGGTTTTCTTGCAGATGTTTCATTACCCTAACGAGGTAACCTCAGTAGGAGGAGGAGGAAAATAGGAAGGGGGTGGAGGAGAAGAGGAAGTGAAGGAAGAGGAGAAGGAAGAGGAGGAGGGAGGAGGAAGAGGAGGAAAATAGGAGGAAGAAGGGTGGAGGAGAAGAGGAGGAGGAGGAGAGGAGAAGGAGGAGAAAATAGGAGGAAGAGGAGAGGAGGAGAGGAGGTGAAGGAAGAGGAGAAGGAAGAGGAGGGAAATAGGAGGAAGAGGGGTGGAGGACAAGAGGAGGAGGAGGGAGAAGGAAGAGGAGGAAAATAGGAGGAAGAGGAGAGGAGGAGAAGAGGAGGTGAAGGAAGAGGAGAAGGAAGAGGAGGGAAATAGGAGGAAGAGGGGAGGAGGAGAAGAGGAGGTGAAGGAAGAGAATAGAATAGAATAGAATAGAATTTTATTGGCCAAGTGTGATTGGACACACAAGGAATTTGTCTTGGTGCAGATGCTCTCAGTGTACATAAAAGAAAAGATACCTTCATCAAGGTACAACATTTACAACACAATTGATGGTCAATATATCAATATAAATCATAAGGATTGCCAGCAACAAGTTATAGTCATACAGTCGTAAGTGGAAAGAGATTGGTGATGGGAACTATGAAACGATTAATAGTAGTGCAGATTCAGTAAATAGTCTGACAGTGTTGATGGAATTATTTGTTTATAAATTATTATTTGGAGAAGGAAGAGGAGGAGGGAGGAGGAAGAGGAGGAAAATAGGAGGAAGGGGTGGAGGAGAAGAGGAGGTGAAGGAAGTGGAGAAGGAAGAGGAGAAAAATAGGAGGAAGGGTGAAGGAGAAGAGGAGACGGAAGAGGAGAAGGAAGAGGAGGAGGAGGAGGGACGCTGGAGCAGGGAGAAGCTGCCCCGATGCTTTCCCTCCGCTGGGGAAGCAGGCCAAGATAGCCGCTCCGGCATCCATCCATCCATCCATCTGCCCGCCCGCCCGCATAATCACTTCATTACATTGTCAGATGTTTGCAGTAATTCAAGTTCTTCTTAAAGGGGGAGAAAAAAAATTAATGCATTTTAAAACAATCAAATTATTCTCATCAGGGATGTAAAACGCAGCGACTGGAGAGAGACGGGGAGGGAGGGGAGGGGAGGGTAGGGAGGGAAAAACCCTCATCAACCTGATTTGCAAAGCTGGAGCTTAGCCGGGGTCCTTCATCCTACCAGCCGCCTGATCCCCGGGTGCCTTTGAGGTGGAAATTATCGTGCATGGTGAGCTTCTGATACAGGCCCGGGGACACCTTGGCATCTTCTTAATTGGGAAAGTTTTAATAACCCTTCCAGAATCAATCCTGCATATTTAGCTGTGTCCCAAGAATTGAGGGGCTGCCCCAAAGAAGAAGGAGTCAAGCTATTCTTCTAAGACAGGGGTCTCCAACCTTGGCAACTTTAATCCTGGAGGACTTCAACTCCCAGAACAATTTTTTGTTCCCTTCATCCCAGCCCTCCCAGCTTTGGGCTGCTTTGTCTTCGGCCAATGACGTTACGGCATAGATGTTTTGGGAACCTCTCGGAGGTTCAGTGCCACTTGGTGCAACTCGCAATCCTTTCCCAGGCTCCTTGGCCTTGACGGCTGGAATAGGCTGGTTCTGGATTCCATCAAACTTGACACCCCTTCCTCTTTAACTCATCTCTACGCTCTAAGTAAGGTCAAGGATCCCCTCGCACACATGTGCTAGTCGCTCCTGACTCTAGGGGGCGCTGCTCATCTCCGTTTCCAAGCTGAAGAGCCAGCGCTGTCCGAAGACGTCTCCGTGGTCATGTGGCCGGCATGACTCAACGCCAAAGGCGCATGGAACGCTCTTCCCTTCCCACCAAAGGTGGTCCCTGTTTTTCTACTGGCATTTTTTAAAATCTGCTTTTGAACTGCTAGGTTGGCAGAAGCTGGGACAAGTAACAGGAGCTCACCCCGTTACACGGCACTAGGGATTCGAACCGCTGAACTGCCGACCTTTCCATTGACAAGCTCAGCGTCTTAGCCCCTGAGCCATCGCATCCCTCGGTAGGCCCATCTACATCCCAATTGCCTATTTTCTCTATTCCCCCTAACAATTCATGGCAGATGCCAGCAAAGCACTAAAAATTCATAGCCTGCTGGAAATTTTGGAGGAGCCAAAATGTTGCTCAAAATTACCCAATAGAAGAGAAGAGATAGAAGAGAACCTTTGTAGTTCGGGTGGAACCAGGGGATCCACATGCACAGGTAACACTGATGCTGTTACCAAGTTTGGTCATGAAACGTCTACAAGAAAACTGGCAAGCTCAGAGAGCAGCCGGGATGCCTCATGTCAATCCCGAAGTACAAAATATTCTCCTTTATTGGTTGGTGAAATGCTGAGATGGCTGAATTGGCTGCTGGGATGGGAGAAAAAGACAATATCTTTATTATTATTATTTTTTGCTGACTGGAAAGCCCCGAAAGACATTTTTGCATGAAACGGGGGAGGGAATGAATTTATGATTTATGGTTTTGATGATTAGACAGGAAGGGCTGTAGAAAGAAGGTGGCTATGCGGTAGATATTGAGTAAGAGGTAAATCTGTAGTTGTATTTATAACTGATGTAAAGAAAATTGGAAACCATTTTTTTGTGTATTTTTCCCCCTTTCTTTTCTACTTTCCTTTTACTTTGGTCCATTTTCTTGCAGTTCTCTTCGATTTCTTTTTCATTCTTTTTTTTTTTTAACTTCATATTAGTTTTATATGCTGTTTTTAAAAAAATCGTTAATTGATTGTTGTGATCCGCCAGCAGCCTATGGAGCTGGCAGCGGAGCCAGACAGTGATGAGGCTGAGGAAGAACATGGGCCAGTCCTGGAGGCTGGGGAAGGCCCGGATGAGGGCTCTGCGTCGGAGGCCGAGATGGAGTGAGATGCGGACTCCGGAGCCTCCAGAGGCTGACAGTAGTGAGGCAGAGGAACAGGAGGAGCCTCTTCCTAATGCACGCATGAGAAGAGCTTCCAGAAGGCAAGAGCAGCTCAAGCAAAGAGGGCGACTCGGGAGTAGGGCCAAGAGATGATCGGCCCCTCCCATAAGGCTTAAAAGACCAGCAATGGCGTTTGGGCTCTTTGTCGGAAAACAACGTTGATAGCCTTGCTCTTTGTTTTGCTGCATTTATTTCTTGTCGGCGTCTTCTGCTTTTGAACCTTTGCCAAGAAAAGGCCTTTGGCAGTTTGCCTAATTAGACCAAGGCTGGTGATAAGACTGAAGAATTGTGTTAGGAAGAATTTGCTTTGATTTAGTTTGGACGATGCCGAGAATGAGTTTAATTCTCAGCTGTTCTAATAAAGGCTGTCTGTTTTTGAACTGACTGCGTCTACTACTACCTACCTGGGCCTGGGTCACAACAAGGATAGAGGAAAAAGGACTTCCTGCATCTTTGAGACGAGGGGTTGTTGACCCTTCTAGCGTCTGCCGTCTGCCTGCTGGCTGATGTTCAGCTTTGCGGCCAGGACGCACCTGTGTCCTTCTGCGGTGCTCTGCTTTCCAAACCACGAATCCCCGCAGCTTGCATGCGCGCAGGTGCCTCCCTTCCTTCTGGCCCATTTCACACAGGCTGCTCAAAATGTCCAGATTTTTCTTCTCCGCGAATCTCCTGGAAGCCTATCCTCCTTTCGCAGCAGCCTTCTCTGCTCCCTTTCCAAATTGAAAGGGGCCAGTTTCAGACGCTTGGATGATCCTTTCCTGCAGTGTGTATCCCAACATTCCTCAATCAATCAATGAATCAATCAGAATAGAGCTGGAAGGGACCTTGGAGGTCTTCTAGTCCAACCCGCTGCTCAAACAGGAGACCCTAGACCAGCGGTTCTCAACCTGTGGGTCGGGACCCCCTTGGGGGTCGAATGACGATTTGCCAGGGGTCGCCTAAGACCATCGAAAAATATGGGAAGTATACTTGCGAGTCGAAGAATCGCGCTCCAATGGTTGACTCCACAAGCCAGCTGCAGGCTCTTCAGATCGCTAGCCGAATTGGGCTTCAGGCGCGATGAATTAAAAAAGAGAGAAATCTTTGCTCTGATGTCTCCCTCTCAAGCCAGCTGCAATCACTCCCAATCGCTAGCCTAATCTGGCTTCAGGCGCCATAAACTTAACAGGGGAGGAGTCTCCGCTTTAATGCCTCTGTCCTCAAGGCAATCGCAAGCAGTTCAGATCGCTAGCCAAGACGGCTTCAGGCGCCATAAATTCAAAACGAAAATAATTTTACAGTTGGGATCGCCACATCGTGGGGAATTGTATTAACGGGGTCGCAGCACTATAAAGGTTGAGAACCACTGCCCTAGACCATTTCAACCAATCAACCAATCAGAATAAAGCTGGAAGGGACCTTGGAGGTCTTCTAGTCCAACCCCCTGCTCAAGCAGGAGACCCTATTCCATTTCAGACAATTGCCAGTCCTGTCTCTTCTTAAAAACCTTCAAGGAAGGAAGGAAGGAAGAAAGGAAGGAAGGAAGGAAGGGAGGGAGGGAGGGAGGAAGGAAGGAAGGAAGAAAGGAAGGGAGGGAGGGAGGAAGGGAGGGAGGGAGGAAGGAAGGAAGGAAGAAAGGAAGGAAGGGAGGGAGGAGGAAGGAAGGAGGAGGAGGGAGGAGGAAGGAAGGAGGGAGGGAGGAAGGAAGGAAGGAAGGAAGGGAGGGAGGGAGGGAGGGAGGAAGGAAGGAAGGGAGGGAGGGAGGAAGGGAGGGAGGGAGGGAGGAAGGAAGGAAGGAAGAAAGGAAGGAAGGAAGGGAGGGAGGGAGGAAGGAAGGAAAGAAGGAAGGAAGGAAGGAAGGAAGGAAGGAAGGAAGGAGTTGGAAGGGACCTTGGAGGTCTTCTAGTCCAACCCCCTGCCCAAGTATTTGTTTAGCGACTGTTCAAAGTTACGACATGGCACTGAACAAAGTGACTTTTACGGCCATTTTTCACACTTGCAACGGTCCCCATGGTCACGTGATCAAAATTCGGCCACTTGGGCAACTGGTTCCATATTTATGACAGCTGCAGTGTCCGGTCACTTTTGCAACAAGCAAAACAAAATCGACGGGGAAACCGGATTTACTTAAACCACCATTTTTGCTAGCTTCACAAGCGGAGTGATTCACTTAACGATCGTAAAATAGGGCGGAGAAAACTCACTCGGCCAACGCTTTGCTTAGCAGCAGAAATTTCGAGCTCAACGGTCGGTCGTAAGTCGAGGACTGCCTGTACTTTTATTAGGATACTTTGACGGGTTAAAAAGAAAAAAGAAAAAAGACGAGGGTTGCCATCTTCGGAGTTCTGCAGAATTCTTCGTCTGCGGAGACTCAGACCGAGATGGGACATTCCTGGCACTCGAAAACAAATTCTGGAACGGGATTTTTGGAAGGAAGCAATGGGAGGAAAGCAAAGCCAGATGGGAGGAAAGGAGCCCGAGGCAGATCCATCGAGGACTCGCCAACCACCCTGGGATGACTCATCCTACAACCATCTGCTCCAACGGCCCAGCAGCGTCGTTAGGTGGAGACGATGTCTGGGACTCGGGAGGCAGAGAATAGATGGGAGCGGAGCCAGTCAGAATTTTTACTACCGGTTCTCCAAACTACTCAAAATTTCCGCTACCGGTTCGCCAGAAAGGTGTGTTTCAGAGGTGGGTTTTAGCAGGTTCTGACCAGTTCTGGAGAACCGGCAGCGGAAATTTTGAGTAGTTCGGAGAACCGGTAGTAAAAATTCTGACTGGCTCCGCTCCCATCTATTCTCTGCCTCCCGAGTCCCAGCCGATTGGGAGGAAATGGGGATTTTGCAGTATCCTTTCCCTGGAGTGGGGTGGAAATGGGGATTTTGCAGTATCCTTCCCCTGGAATGGGGAGGGAATGGGGATTTTGCAATAGCCTTCTCCTGGATTGGGGAGAGAATGGAGATTTGACAGTATTCTTCCCCTGCCACACCCACCAAGCCATGCCATGCCCACCAAGCCACACCCACAGAACTGGTCGTAAAAATTTTTGAAGCCCACCACTGGTGTGTTTGCGTGTTTGTGTGTGTGAATTCCTGCCCTGATCTACTGTGACTTCCGAGCGAGGAAGATTCCCCAGCGCTGGTCTCCGGTTGCGCAGCGTTGCAATTTTGCTCGCCAACTGGACGCCATGGATTCAAATTCTTCCTCGGAGAACTCCTGAGGAAAAAGAGGGGGGGGGGAATGAGAGGAATATTAAGAACGGTCCCTGGGGAAGGAGGAAAATATTCCCAGCAAGGATATGGAGAGCCAGAGATGGCAAGTTCTAGTCCCATCATAGCCAAGAAGCTTTAGGTTCAGTGTCTGTCTCTCAGTCCATCCCACAGGGCTGGGGTTGTAGGGAAAATAGGAGAAGGAGGTGTATTTGATACGTTAGCCGTCTGTAGTTAGTTATAAAAATAATAAAGGTGGGAGATAGATAGATAGATAGATAGATAGATAGGAGGGAGGGAAGGAGGGATAGATAGATATGGATGGAAAAAGAGATGATGGGTAGATAGGTAGATAGATAGATGACAGATAGATAGATAGGGATGGAAAGAGAGATGATGGAGGGATGGATGGATAGACAGATAGATGGAGGAGGGAGCGAGGGAGGGATATCTAGATAGATATCTAGATAAATAGATGGGTAGATAGGTAGATAGATAGATGACAGCTAGGGATGGAAAGAGAGATGATGGATGGATAGATAGAGGGAGGGATGGATATCTAGATAGATATCTAGATAAATAGATGGGTAGATAGGTAGATAGATGACAGATAGATAGGGATGGAAAGAGAGATGATGGAGGGATGGAGGGATGGATGGATAGATAGAGGGATGGAGGGATGGATAGATGGATATTTATTTATTTATTTATTTATTTATTTATTTATTTATTTATTTTGTCACACAGTATACATAAGCATAAGCATGAAATAACTATAAGATATATAAGCATATATATATATATAAGCATAAGTATGTAATAACTATATGAAATTTGGATACAATCAAAGGGAACATTAGGACAGGAACGGTAGGCAACGTTGGTGCTCTTATGCACGCCCCTTACAGACCTCTTAGGAATGGGGTGAGGTTGATAGTAGATAGTTTTTGGTTAAAGCTTTGGGGATTTTGGGAAGAGACAGACAGGCAGACAAAAAATAAAATCAAGATCTTGCACCTGAAAGTCGAACATCTTCTCCACTCCAGTCCAGCCCAAAGGAGGAGAAACTATCAAAGACGTGCCCCACCCACCCCCACCCTTAAATGCAGAAAGCTTTACTACTTGGTGTTTCTGCTGATATGTTTGGTGGTAGAGCCCCCAGAGTTGTCAAGGTGTGTTCCCACAGAACAACAGAGTTGAAAGGGACCTTGGAGGTCTTCTAGCCCAACCCCCTGCTCAAGCAGGAGAACCTATATAGTTACCATTCTGGACAAACGGTTGCCCAATCTCTTATTTACATATCTATGGAGATTCTCAACCATCCAGGTCACGGTTGTCCCAAAAGTGCTTTTGTTTTTCAAGAGGCAACTGGACTTCCTTGTTTTTTTTTTCTTTTGAAGACGTTTCGCTTCTTCTCCAAGAAGCTTCTTCAGCTCTGACCTGATGGCTTCTTTACATAATGATACCTTTATGCTAAATTGCCAGCCCACCTGAACAAACTTCTCTTTGCTCGTCTCCAGGGCTTGAAGTTCTTGGCTCAATGAAGACAACATCTGGCTGGTGGAGTCCAACGCTTGGACCTGGACGAAGCCGGCCTCTTGCAATAACTACGGAAGATGAACCACAAGTAAATAGAATAGAATAGAATAGAATTTTTTATTGGCCAAGTGTGATTGGACACACAAGGAATTTGTCTTGGTGCATACGCTCTCAGTGTACATAAAAGAAAAGATACGTTCATCAAGGTACAACATTTACAAAAGTTATCGGATAGGGGCGCACAGATTAATTTGATAGCAAGTGACAAACACACACACATACACACCAGAGGTGGGTTTCAGCAGGTTCTGACCAGTTCTGGAGAACCGGTAGCGGAAATTTTGAGTAGTTCGGAGAACCGGTAGTAAAAATTCTGACTGGCCCTGCCCGCATCTATTCTCTGCCTCCCGAGTCCCAGCTGATTGGAAGGGAATGGAGATTTTACAGTAACCTTCCCCTGCCACGCCCACCAAGCCATGCCCACCAAGCCACACCCACAGAACCAGTAGTAAAAAAAAATTGAAACCCACCACTGACACACACACACACAAAATAGTAAAAAGCGACAAATGGCCAGTGGGTAGAAAGTGACAGAATCCTAGGGCTGGGAGGGACCTTGGAGATCTTCTAGTCCAACCCCCTACTCAAGGCCGGAAGTTAATTTAATGGGTCGGAGATGGATCTTTTTGTAGGACAGACAAAAATCGGGACCGGGACTCCTGTTGCTTAACCATCCAGTTGTTCGGTGAGATGCGCCTGATTTTACAATCTTTTTCCTCCCATGGCTGTTAAGTGAAGCGCTGCTTCTGTTAAGTGAATCGTGCGGTCCTAAAGCAAATCCGACTTATCGCATTGATTTGGCTTGTCAGGGAATTGCAAATGGTGATGGCGGAACCCCGCGACGTTGTTTGCAGCCCTCCTTAATACCAGGTGGTTATAAGTGTGGGAACCGATCATGTCACCTTTTTCCAGCAACGTCATAACTTGTGGAACGGTCATTAAATGAATGGCCGTAAGTCGAGGACTACCTGTCACGATGGAGCTATCCGGCCCTGCATTCATAAATTTCTCCCACCTCGCGTAACGTTACCTGGCCATAGTCTTCCGGGGTCAGGAGGTTGTATTTCCTCTGCTCGACGTATCGGCTGAAAGCCATGGACCACGGACGTGGCCCACAGCAATAATCGGAGATGAGAAGCTGCCCGCCTGCTTTCAGCCACGACTAGGAAGAAGTCAGAGACGGAGGCGTAAGACGGAAAGTAGGCTCCACCAAGACTGCGTTTCTCAACGTTGGCAGCTTTAAGGACTTCCCCTCCCAGAATTCCCCAGCCAGCATGCTTTAAGGTGGGTGGACTTCAACTCCCAGAATTCTCCAGCCAGCATGCTGAGGAGTTGAGGTCCACCCCTCTTAAAGCATGCTGGCTGGGGAATTCTGGGAGCTGAAGTTCACCCACGTTAAAGCATGCTGGCTGGGGAATTCTGGGAGTTGAAGTCCACCCACCTTAAAGCATGCTGGCTGGGGAATTCTGGGAGTTGAAGTTCATCAATCTTAAAGCATGCTGGCTGGGGGATTCTGGGAGTTGAAGTTCATCAATCTTAAAGCATGCTGGCTGGGGGATTCTGGGAGTTGAAGTTCACCAACTTTAAAGCATGCTGGCTGGGGAATTCTGGGAGTTGAAGTCCACCCACCTTAAAGCATGCTGGCTGGGGAATTCTGGGAGTTGAAGTTTACCCACTTTAAAGCATGCTGGCTGGGGAATTCTGGGAGGGGAAGTCCACCTATCTTAAAGCATGCTGGCTGGGGAATTCTGGAAGTTGAAGTTCATCAATCTTAAAGCATGCTGGCTGGGGGATTCTGGGAGTTGAAGTTCACCCACCTTAAAGCACGCTTGATGGAGAATTCTGGGATTTGAAGTCCACCAATCTTAAAACATGATGGCTGGGGAATTCTGGGAGTTGAAGCCCACCCATCTTAAATCTGCCGAATTCGAGTAACCTTGACTAAATGCCTCTGAATTTCTTGTTTCTACACAGAGAAGTTTGGCTCCATCTATTTATCTGCAGAGACGAAAAAGAAACTCACCAGGAATCTCTGAAAAAGTCTAATTTTGTCTTCAATATGCAGGATAGTGTCTCGGCTGTAAACAATATCAAAGGAAGCTTCTGGGAATATTCTTCGGGTGACATCGCTGATTTCAAATTGGACCTGGAATTAGAAAGGATGAGAGAGGTGGGGGGGAAAAACCCCTGGGGGCCAAAGATAAAACTCCGATGATTCTCCCCCATTGAGTAGAAGAATCTTAATGATAATTACCACTAAAATTATCCTGCTTCAATTCCATATTCTCCAGAACTCACTGTAACAGCATTGCCAAAAAGGCATTACGAATTGCTAACCTAATTTTGCGAAGCTTCTTCTCCAGTAACATTGTATTGCTAACTAGGGCGTACAAAACCTTTGCCAGACCAATTCTTGAATACAGCTCGTCTGCCTAGAACCCGCACTGCATATCGGACATTAATACGATTGAGCGGGTCCAGAGGTATTTCACGAGAAGAGTCCTCCACTCCTCTGCTCACAATAGAATCCCTTATGCCACCGGGCTCAAAATTTTGGGCTTGGAAAAATCTACAACTGCGCCGCCTGCGGTCCGATCTAAGCATAGTACACAAAATTGTCTGCTACAACGTCCTTCCTATCAATGACTTCTTCGGTTTCAACCTCAACAATACACGGGTAAACAAACTATTTAACACCACAGACAATACTTCTATCATTCAAAACGACCTTGATCATCTATCCACTTGGTCTAAAAATTGGCAGCTCCAAATTTCAACCAGCAAATGCTCAGTTTTACATATAGGAAAAAAGAACCCAAAAACTAAGTACATACTAGATGGACATTACCTTACAGATGACCCCATTCCCGTTAAAGACCTTGGAGTTTTCCTGTCAAATGATCTAAGTGCCAAAGCCCACTGCAACTACATAGCAAAAAAAGCTCTAAGAGTTGTAAACCTAATTTTGCGTAGCTTCTTTTCCAAAAACACCACACTACTAACCAGAGCATATAAAACATTTGCTAGACCAATTCTAGAATACAGCTCGCCTGTTTGGAACCCTCACCACATCTCTGACATCAATACAATTGAACATGTCCAGAAATATTTTACAAGAAGAGTTCTCCATTCCTCTGAAAACAACAAAATACCCTATCCCACCAGACTTGAAATCCTAGGCTTAGAAAACTTGGAACTCCGTCGCCTTCGACAAGACCTAAGTTTAACTCACAGAATCATCTATTGTAATGTCCTTCCTGTCAAAGACTACTTCAGCTTTAATTGCAATAATACAAGGGCAACCAATAGATTTAAACTTAATGTTAACCGCTTGAATCTAGATTGCAGAAAATATGACTTCTGTAACAGAATCATCAGTGCTTGGAATACTTTACCTGACTCTGTGGTCTCTTCCCATAATCCCAAAAGCTTTAACCAAAAACTTTCTACTATTGACCTCACCCCATTCCTAAGAGGACCATAAGGGGCGTGCATAAGCGCACAAACGTGCCTACCGTTCCTGTCCTATTGTTTTTCTTTTCTTCTTCCTATATATATATATATGCTTATACCTCCTAACATTTACTCATATATATGTTTATATACTATATAATCTTTTTGTATGATGTTGTGACAAAATAAATAAATAAATAAATAAATAAATAAATAAATAAATAAATAAATAAATAAATAAATAAATAAATAAATAAACAATCGATGCAAACTCAAGGGAAACTGCTCCAAACTCGATTGCAGGAAATACGACTTCAGCAACAGAGTGGTCAACACCTGGAATGCTCTACCCGACTACGTTGTTACATCCTCAAACCCGCAACAGCTTCAACCTCAAACTGTCTACCGCGGACTTCAGCCCATTCCTAAGCGGTCCGTAAAGGGGGCGTGCATAAGCGCACCAGCGTGCCTACCGTCCCTGTCCTACTCTCCCCAATTATTCGTACCCATTTCCTGTGTTTATATCCATGTCCATACTTATACCTGTTATCTCGTACGCAATGGTGAAATCTGAACCAGTTTACTACCGGTTTGCTGGCTGTGCACGGATGCACAGTGCACACCTAAAGGAGGCATGGGGTAAGTAGAACAGCACGCGGGTGTGTGTGTGTGAGATCAGCTGTGGCCCGCGATCTTTTTTTTTTACTTTTAAAAGCATTTTTTTTCACAACCTATTCGGCTGAGTAAGTTGTAAAAAAAAAATGCTTTTAAATTTTTTTTTAAAAAAAGGCTCTGACAATGGCACGGCTCAGCTGTGATCATCAGAGCCTCTTTTTTAACCTTTTAAAAGCATTTTTTAAAAGAAGTGGCAAGAAAAAACAATGGCTACCGACCTGCCTTCCATGGAGGACCTGTATACTGCAGGAGGCAAAAAGAGGGCTGGGAAAATATCTACAGACCCCTCGCATCCCGGACATAAACTGTTTCAACTCCTACCCTCAAAACGATGCTACAGAGCACTGCACACCAGAACAACTAGACACAAGAACAATTTTTTCCCGAATGCCATCACTCTGCTAAACAAATAATTCCCTCAACACTGTGAAACTATTTACTAAGTCTGCACTACTATTAATCTTCTCATCGTTCCCATCACCCATCTCCTCCCACTTATGACTATAACTTTGTTGCTTGTATCCTTACAATTTATATTGATTTTGATTGTTTCCTGATTGCTTATTTGTACCTTATGACTATCATTAAGTGTTGTCCCTTAGGATTCTTGACGAACGTATCTTTTCTTTTATGTACACTGAGAGCGTCTGCACCGAAGACAAATTCCTTGTGTGTCCAATCACACTTGGCCAATAAAAAATTCTATTCTATTCTATTCTATTCTATTCTATTCTATTCTATTCTATTCTATTCTATTCTATTCTATTCTATTCTATTCTATTATTCTAGCAGGGAAGCAGGCGACCGAGCATTGGGTGGGCATGGATGGGGGGGGGGTCGGGATTTTTGCTACCGGTTCTCCGAACCACCCGCCACCATCGCTACCGGATCAGCTGATCCGGTCCGAACCGGGAGCATTTCACCCCTGCTCGTACCTGTTTGACAAACTAATAAATAAATAAATAAATAAATAAAATATTTTTTCTTTTCTGTTTCTTACCAGAGCGCTGGGTTCCTTCTGGGCCCGTTCCAAAGCCAGCTCCACCATATTGGACGAAAGATCAAGTCCTAAGACCTCCACCCCAAATTCCTGCAAAGAAAATGAATATCAATATAGTAATTGACACGTTTGGAGACTTGGGACAATTTAAAGACCCGCCACGTAGTTATGGAAGTCCACCTCGACTTAACCTCTCAGTTGCAACTTCAGACTTTCCCCCGTGCAGAGTACTGACCTCCGAGCTCACTAGAATCAGAATTATAATAATACAAGGAAACTCAAGGTACCTTGGCCAGGTAAAAATCGCTACCTCCAAGTCCACAGCCCACGTCCAGCACACGTTGACCTGGTTTCAAATCCAGCAGGCGGACCAGCTCCTAGGAGAAAATGGGAGATGCTAGTTGGACTTCAGGATAGGACAGGACTGGAGAGGATTAATAAAAGGAAGGACTAGGGGTAACACGATAGCAGTGTTCCAATATTTGGGGGGGCTGCCACAAAGAAGAGGAGATCCACCTATTCTCCAAAGCACCTGAGGGTAGAACAAGAAGCAACGGATGGAAACTAATCAAGGAGAGAAGCAACCTAGAACTAAGGAGAAATTTCCTGACGGTGAGAGCAATTGGCCAATGGAACAGCTTGCCACCAGACGTTGTGGGAGCTTCACTGGAAGCTTTCAAGAAGAGACTGGACTGCCATCTGTCAGTGACGGTGTAGGGTCTCCTGCTTGGGCGTGGGGTTGGACTGGATGACCTACAAGATCCCTTTCAATTCTGTTATTCTGTTATTAACTGGAAGCTTTCAAGAAGAGACTGGACAAGCATTTGTCTCAAGTGGTATAGGGTCTCTTGCTTGAGCAAGGGGATGGACTAGAAGACCTCCAAGGTCCCTTCCTATTCTGTTCTGGAAGTTGAATTCCACCCATCTTAAAGCATGCTGGCTGGGGAATTCTGGGAGTTGAATTCCACCCATCTTAAAGCATGCTGGCTGGGGGATTCTGGGAGTTGAAATCCACTCATCTTAAAACAGGCTGGCTGGGGAATTCTGGGAATTGAATTCCACCCATCTTAAAGCATGCTGGCTGGGGAATTCTGGGAATTGAAGTCCACCCATCTTAAAGCATGCTGACTGGGGAATTCTGGGAGTTTATGTCCATCCATCTTAAAGCATGCTGGCTGGGGAATTCTGGGAATTGAAGTCCACCCATCTTAAAGCATGCTGACTGGGGAATTCTGGGAGTTTATGTCCATCCATCTTAAAACAGGCTGGCTAGGGAATTCTGGGAATTGAATTCCATCCATCTTAAAGCATGCTGGCTGGGGGATTCTGGGAGTTGAAATCCACTCATCTTAAAGCATGCTGGCTGGGGAATTCTGGGAATTGAATTCCACCCATCTTAAAGTTAACACTGATGCCGTGTATTGTGCAAACTCAGGAAATGTGTTCATCAGGTTAGCCAATGTAAGACAGGAAGTGATTGGGAATTTGGGATGAAGGACACTCCATGTTACCTTGGTGCTGTTCAAGCCCCCTGTGCTGACAAACGTGGGTCCAAAGACCCATTCGTAGCGCCGGATGCTCCGAGTGGCATATTGTTCGTTGTCCAGAAATTTCTGGAAAGTGTCATATCCATGAGTGTGTTTGAGCTCCCGGGGGACTTTTTGGAGAAGCCAGCAAATCTGATTCTGGTTTTGCTTTCTCTGAAGAATAAACAAACAGACCAAGAAAACAACTTGAGGTTAGGACTGAGAATTTGAGGCTCACGTTCTATTTGTGCTTTAGGGTCAAGTTTCTAGTCCTCTGTGTCTTGGCAAACCGAGACCTCCTTGACAAAAACATGGTGGTCAGTTTTAAATAAATAAATAAATAAATAAATAAATAAATAAATAAATAAATAAATAAATAAATAAATAAATAAGGCAGGTTGTTTTGTAATTTGTAAACAGTAAGCTAGCCACAGCCACTGGGAAGCTGGGTGGCCTACAAATTGAATAGATGGTAGATAGATGGGTGGATAGAATAGATGGATAGATAGGCAGATAAACAGACAGATAGATGATAGTTAAATGGTAGATGTAGATAGATAAATAAACAAAAACAGATATATGGGTAGATAGGTAATTAGATAGATGATAGATAGATAATAGATAGATATAGATATATATAATAAATAAATAAATAGATAAATGATAGATAGATAGATAGATAGATAGATAGATAGATAGATAGATAGATAGATAGATAGATAGATAGATAGATGAGAGAGAGAGAGATAGTTAATGGATGGATAGCAATAGATGAGACAGAATATATAGATGATAGATATAGATAATAAATAGATAGATATAGATATAGACAGATAAATGATAGATAAATAGATGATAAAAGATAGACAGATAGATAGATAGATAGATAGATAGATAGATAGATAGATAGATAGATAGATAGATAGATAGATAGATAGATAGATAATGGAGGGATAGAAATAGATGAGACAGAATAGATAGATGATAGACAGATAATAAATAAATAGATGATAGACATAGATAATAAATAAACAAATAGATAGATGATAGATATATAAATAGATAGATGATAAAGATAGAGAAGTAGGTAGAGAGAGAGAGAGAAAAAAAATGGATGGATAGAAATAGATGAGGCAGAATAGATAGATGATAGTGTTAGATAGAGTGTGTGTGAGAGAGGGGGGGAAATGGAGAGAGAGAGAGGGAGAATACTAAATTACAGAGTTGGAAGGATCTTGGAGGTCATCTAGTCCAACCATCTAGCTCATCTTGGAGGTCATCTAGCTCAAGCGGGGAACCCTATACCATTTCAGACAAATGGCTGTCCAATCTCTTCTTAAAAGCCTCCAGGAATGTAGCATCCACAACTTCTGGTGGGAAGCTGTTCCACTGGTTAATTGTCCTCACTGTCAGGAAATTTATCCTTAGTTCTATGTTGCTTCTCACTCCGTTAAGCTTCCACCCGTTCCTTCGTGTCTTTCCCTCAGATGCTTTGGAGAATAGATTGCCTCCCATTTCGGGAAAAGCGTCTTAATTTGTGTGTGTGTGTGTGTGTCAGAACTAGAGGAGGAGGAGAAGACAGTCTGCTCGTGCTCAGAGGCACCCTTTCCATCTCCGAGTATGGAAAGCAGGAAGGGGAGGGCTGTTACCTTGATGTAGGCCTGCACTGAACGGGACAGGACAATCTCAAAGCCGTAAGACGTGTTTCCGATCGTCACTTGGGCTGACGTGAGGAGTTGATTGTATTCCGCAGGCTTTCGGTAAAAGGAAGGGTTAAAATGTCTTGGGATGTTTCCTAAAATAAATTGGGAGGAGCGAAAACCAGAAGATCGATGAGGGAGAAAAAAAAAACAAAAAAACACGAGGCATCCAATCTGATGATGAAATCAAAGCGCCACCTTGTCAAAAATTCATCGAAAACAGATGATATGCTCATCTTTGCTCGCGTTGCATTCCAGTTATAATCTCAGCCTGCAATCCAGTGGTGAAATGTTCCTGGTTCGGACCGGATCGCATGATCCGGTAGCAACGGTGGCAGGTGGTTCGGAGAACCGGTAGCAAAAATCCCTGCCGCCCATGTCCACCCAATCGGCCGGTCTCCTGGTCGCCTGCTTGCCGCTCCTTTTAAAAAAATTCTTTTAAAAGGTTTTTAAAAAGTGGCTCTGATGACCCCAGCTGAGCCCCGCGATCGTCAGAGTCTTTTTTTTTACTTTTAAAAGCATTTTTTTACAACCTATTCGGCCAAATAGATTGTAAAAAAATGCTTTTAAAAGTAAAAAAAAAAAGATCACGCGCCACAGCTGATCACCCTCACCCCATGCGCTGTTCTACTTACCCCATGCTTCCCTTTGGCGTGCATTGCGTGCCAGCGAACCGGTAGTAAACCGGTTCACCCCTGCTTCAATCTCCTATCCAACGGTTGAGCTGTGTCGGGAAAAAAACCCTGGAAAACTGGCCCTTAATTGTTCCCACCCTTGATATCAGATTTTGCTCTAAAACCATGAGGGCTAGAAACTTTGGAGACAGATTGAATTGCTCGGGAAAAGGAGCATGAACATTGGATTAAAAAAAAAAAACTATTCCAGGTTTAATTCCTTGCAAATTCTGATGTGGGAGGGTGCGAAAATGGCTCAAAATTTGGGAGATTTGCGAAGTGTTAAATAGAGACCGTACTGAACTAAGGAAAGCAATACAGTATTTTGAGTTTTTCTAAGATTACTTCTGGGATCGAATGGATTTTCAGAATGGGTTATTTGGGATTCAATGCACTAGGAGGGAGATCCAACTATTATCCGTTGCAAAGGAGGGAAAACCAGGCTGTCACATCAAGTCATACATTGCTTTATATGTCTGTCCTATGTAATGTTAAGTAAACACGGCAATTAGTCCTATTGTTTTCTTTCGTTATATCCAATTAATATAGTTATTACATATTCATACATACATACGCATATATATGCTTATATATTGTAGTTATTGTATATTGTAGTTATTACATGCTTATGCTTATATATACTGTGTGACAAATAAATAAATAAATAAAATAAAATAAAATAAATAGTTGTGTGAATGCAGCCGAAAAGTTGCTTGTTATATTTTGCAAACAGGAAGGTTATGGAGGTTATATTGCAAACGTCTGCCCTCTGGTGGCTGAGGTTGGCAATTGCAAGGGGTCCCCCAAAAAATATGTGCATTCCAAAGGACGGTAAACATGCTGCCCTCTGGTGGCTGAAAGGGGCCATTACAATTCTAATTTAAAAGGCGAAAAGGCAGAAAGTCTGCCCTCTGCTGGCTGCTTTAGGTCATTGCACCAGAAGTGATGGAGCTGTTTTAAAAGGCTGCGAAATGCTGCCATCTGGCGGTTGAGTCTCGGCATTGCACCCCGTGGGAAAATGTTTGCATTCAGGTTTTAGCTGTGGCTCCCAGGTTTGGTTTTTATTTTTTATTTTTTTTTAATAAATAAGGGGAAAAACAACCCACCCACCCCCAAAGGAAAAAAAAACACCAGAAAAAACAGCCACCAAAAAACCACCAAAATAATCCTTACAAAGCAAAGGCAGAAAAGTTGGCTCAGGTTGGTTGGCCCCTGTATTTCTTAAGGCAGGGGTCTCCAACCTTGGTCCCTTTAAGACTTGTGGACTTCAACTCCCAGAGTCCCTCAGCCAGCAAAGCTGGCTGAGGAACTCTGGGAATTGAAGTCTACAAGTCTTAACGGGACCAAAGTTGGAGACCCCTGTCTTAAGGGCCCAACGGCTGCCCTCTAGTGGCTGAGTTGTGCCACTGCAGGTCTCTAAATAAAACTATGTACCATTAAGATTATTCCAAAGGGTACAATAGATTCTATTGTGAATTTAATAACTGGATTCACTCATTTTACCAACCTTGGCCAGAGTTATCTCTTACATTTGTGTAAGCTTTGAATTGTGGTTAATACTGGCTTTTCTGCTGCTGGAGTTTTGGAAATGGAAGCCAACCTCCAAAACCCACAGCAATAAATAACTGAACTGAATTTTTATATTATTCCCATTACCATCATGATTTTTATATTATTCCTGTTACCATCATGATCATAATTTCAGTAAACTAACTCTGCTTAGTTTATGGTTCCACATTTTGGCTGGTTCAGGAATCAAATTAAGTACATCTAAGGCAGGGATGAAATCTACTTACCTTCCCTACCGGTTTGGAAGCATGCGTGCCGCCGTGAGCCCTTGCTCCGCTCTCATGCGCGCCATCATCCCATGCAATTTTGGATCCTCTGCGCATGCGCAAAGCCTTCTGCGCATGTGCAGAGGGTCAAAAACAGGTTACTTCCTGGTTTTAATGACGACCGGATGGGTGGGTGGAGCCTCGAGCTGCTGTCGCTACTGGTTCTTCGAACCTCCCGCTCCCATTGCTACAAGTTTGGCCAAACCGGGCCGAACCGGTAGTATTTCACCCCAGATCTAAGTGTGTTTAATACAGCCAACATATCTGTATCCATGTTTCCCAATCTGGGGCATGGCCAGATATTTTGACTTCAACTCCCAGAATTCCACAGGCAGTAGGAAAACCGCTGAGAATTCTGGGAGTTGAAGTCCATATACCCAAGATTGGTGGACACTAATCTGGATGAAATCCTGACACTTCAGTGCCTTCCTTTCCAAATTCGCTTCAGATTTGATTCCTCAGGTAGACTCACCTGATTGGTAAAAACACGATTCCCGGAAGAAAATACGGCCCTGCGGTCTTAACCACAGAAGCATCTTTTGGACTAAAGTATTCAGCTCGACATCCGACAGGTACATGAACAGCCAGTTGGAGAAGATGAGGTCAAAGCTAAAATTTGGAGGACAAATAAACGATCAGAAGATGGTGTGACTTTGGGCCAGTCACCAGGAGGAGGTGAGTTCTAGTTCCACCTTAGGCATGAAAGCCGGATGGGTGACTTTGAGCCAATCACCAGGAGACTGGGAGTTCTAGTCCACATTAGGCATGAGAGCTGGCTGGGTGAGTTTGGGCCACTCACCAGGAGACAGTGAGTTCTAGTCCACATTAGGCATGAGAGCCGGATGGGTGACTTTGAGCCAATCACCAGGAGACAGTGAGTTCTAGTCCACATGAGAGCCAACTGGGTGAGTTTGGGCCACTCATCAGGAGACAGTGAGTTCTAGTCCCACTTTAGGCATGAGAGCTGGATGGGTGACTTTGAGCCAATCACCAGGAGACAGTGAGTTCTAGTCCACATCAGGCATGAGAGCCAGCTGGGTGAGTTTGGGCCACTCACCAGAAGACAGTGAGTTCTAGTCCACATTAGGCATGAGAGCTGGCTGGGTGAGTTTGGGCCACTCACCAGGAGACAGTGAGTTCTAGTCCACATTCGGCATGAGAGTTGGATTGATGACTTTGAGCCAATCACCAGGAGAGAGTGAGTTCTAGTCCCACCTTAGGCATGAAAGGTGGATGGGTGACTTTGAGACAATCACTAGCTAGCTAGTGTTAAATTTGACCAAGTAATTGTACAATTTGTTTTCACCTCTGGCTTGGGAACTCCAAGGTGGTAACATCAGCCTGTAAAAACGTTACGTTGGTCCGATGGGCGTTTCCTTCCCGATTCCGTTTTAAGAAGCTACCCATAAAATCAACCGCAGTCACATGACGGGCTAAATCTGCCAGCGATCCAGTGAATCGGCTGAAAAAGATAGAAGGAAGGAATTATACACCCAATTTTATCAACAGATAGTCGTAGCCTTAGGATCACAATTGAGCCAGAGGTGGGTTTCAGCAGGTTCTGACCAGTTCTGGAGAACCGGTAGCAGAAATTTTGAGTAGTTCGGAGAACCGGGAGTAAAAATTCTGACTGGCCCTGCCCCCCATCTATTCTCTCCCTCCCGAGTCCCAGCTGATGGGGAGGAAATTCATTCCTAAATTCACCCCATTCCTAAGAGGACTTTAAGGGGCATGCATAAGTGCACAAAAGCGCCTACCGTTCCTGTCCTATTTTTTCCTTTCAATATATATTCCTGTATATAATGTTGTGACAAATAAATAAATAAATAAATACAAATAAAATAGAAATGGGGATTTTGCTATAACCTTCCCCTGGATTGGGGAGGGAATGGGGATTTTGCAGTATCCTTCCCCTGGAGGTGGGGAGGGAATGGAGATTTTACAGTATCTTTCCCCTGCCCCGCCCACCAAGCCACGCCCACCAAGCCACGCCCCACCCACCAAGCCACGCCCACAAAACCGGTAGTGAAATTCTTTGAAACCCACCTCTGAATTGAGCCCCAAATTTCTCTTGCTCAGCAAGACTCTGGTCGAACGAATTTTACAGCCTTTCTTGCCACCGTTGTTAAGCGAATCCCTACAGTTCTTAAGTTAATAATCTGGTTGTTTAGCGAACCTGGCTTCCCCATTGACGTTGTTTGTCAGACGGTCGCAGAAGGGGATCACGTCGCCCCCCCAAGGACATTGCGACCGTCATAAATATTGTTAAGCATCCAAATTTTGATCATGGGGTGTGGGTGTGTGTTTGTGGGTGTGCTACAATGGTCATAAATTGTGAAAAACGATCGTAAGTCACTTTTTTCAGTGCCGTTGTAACTTTAAATGGTCACTAAATGAACTTTTAGTAAGCTGACTACTTGTATTAATTTAGCCTGGAGTAGAGTTAAGTTCCAGGGACATGGTGGCTCAGTGGCTAAGACGCTGAGCTTGTCGATCAAAAGGTCGGCAGCTCAGCGGTTCGAATCCCTAGTGCTGCCGCGTAACGGGGTGAGCTCCCGTGACTTGTCCCAGCTTCTGCCAACCTAGTAGTTTGAAAGCAGGTAAAAAATGCAAGTAGAAAAATAGGGACCATCTTTAGTGGGAAGGAAACAGCGTTCTGTGCGCCTTTGGCATTGAGCCATGCCGGCCACATGACCACGGAGACGTCTTCGGACAGCGCTGGCTCTTCGGCTTTGAAACAGAGATGAGCACCGCCCCCTAGAGTCAGGAACGACTAGCACATATATGTGCGAGGGGAACCTTGACCTTTTACCTTAGCGTTAGGTTCGTTTTTTTTAAAAAAATCTATTAAGAGACATTTAGACCTTCATGCAATTCTTTGTTTTATGGAGTTTAAAACTCCAGGCATTTTCTGTTGAATTCACCTTTTATGAATTGTTTCTAGGCTAAATTTATAGGTTATACCCATGCAGTTCTTAATTGATAAAGATAAACTCCTGGGTATGCGATAGTAAGCACAATTCATCCAGCCATACTTGTAGCCATCCATTTATAGATGGTATTTTGAGAGGTGTTTTATATATATATATATATATTTTTTAAAAGTGTGGTTAAAATTTTGTAATCCATCTCGTAATGTTTTGCAAGGCAATCGATTTTTGTAATTTAGAGACAGCCAGAAAGCCAACTAGACTTTCAACATCACAAAACAGCTGGATTTGAGCCGGGTCAAATGGCTTCAGTGGCCTCTGAGCATGTACAGATTGTCTTCCGCCCTGCACGAGATCTGGAACTTGGAGTGTGGAACACTAACTGGATAGGAGGCAGGAATATTAGGTACGTTTGCTGCCTGGAGTTATACAGGTAGTCCTCAACACACGACCCACATTAGCACATTTTTGTTGCTAAAGTGAAACATTTGTTAAAGCGAATGTTGCCCCATTTTACGGTCTTTCGTGCCACAGTTGTTAAGTGAATCACTGCAGGTATTTTAATTAGTCACGTGGTTGTTAAGTGAATCTGGCCTTCCCATTGTCAGAAGGTCCTAAAAGGGGATCAGATGACCTTGGGTCACTCAGACCGTCATAAATACGAACCACTTGCCAAGCATCTGAGTTTTGATCACAAGACCATGGGGATACTGCAATGGTCGTAAGTGTGAAAAACGGTCCTAAGTCCCTTTTTTCAGTGCCGTTCTAACTTGGAACGGTCACTAAGCGAACCGTTGTAAGTCCAGGACTACCTGTATACTTCCTGATCTCACCATCACTCACCCTATCATCTTCTTTTAACAACCCCATAACCCTTTGTGGGGTGGCGTCTGGGCAACTGAATGGAGCTGAATGTTTACTGGCCGGATGCCTTTCCTGTCGCCAGGGCGGAGTCCTTTTTTCAGCCGATCTATTCACATCGTGCGCAGAGAGAGAGAGAAATATCTGCCTCTACCTAGGATCGAACTCACAGCCTCCTTGATGGTGAGGCGAGAGCTCCGCATCTAGGCCACCACACCACTCACCCTATCCCGGCTCCCAATTCTAATACTTCCTGTCCTTCCAGGAAAGGCAAAAGACTGAGTATCTCAGGTGTATCT